>NW_017731650.1:2288-7619 GCF_001890085.2 Hipposideros armiger | reverse complement strand
GAAAGTGGGGAGTTGAGAAACCTAGGACACTGTTTTCCACTAATCAGGATGTGACCACAAGCAAGGAAACATTTTTGCTTCTTTATCACAAAATGGCTATAATCACAACCAAAAATAGTGAATGTGCAGACTTTTTGAAAAAAAGAATACTTCCACAAGTACTTTATAATCTAAATAAAGGCTGAGTTAATTTAATGTATTAGTATAATTACCAAATGAATAACAGAATAAGGTCTCATAATTTTTTAAAATTATTTTTCTAGCTTTGAAAAGGAACCAAATAACTTTTAAGTCTTAAGGCCAATGTTCTTTTGTCAGAAGAGTTTTAAGGTTTTACTCAATAGGGAAACAGATTACCAAAAAACAAATAAAAAAGCTTTTTAAAGGACATTAGTTTTTGGATATCAAATAACCTCTAAAAGCAAGGTTGTAATAGAGTACATTGAAGTGAATCAGAACCCAGTGCATTGTGTTCCATCAAATGATTTTAGAAAGACAGAAAATGTTTACTCAGATATGATTGGAATTTCAGGAAAAACAAACATAGATCATATTTTATGCTGTTTTTTGGTATCTAAAGTTTGTAGTAATGTATTGAAAACTGTGTTGAATAAATAAGAAAGGACTTTCAAAAGATGCCACTAAAAATGTAGCTATTATTTTTAACTTGGTAATACCTAGTAATTATTATTAGATAATTTTCTTTGTCATTTTTTTAAACTCAAGGAATTTTAATGACTCGACTTAATCAGCAGCTTTAAAGCACATATCTTTAGAAGTGCTGGCAATTCCAACATAAAGTACTTTAGAAAAGTAGGAGTTAAGAACAAATCTGAGGAAGCTTGGAAATGTAACACAAATGCTGTCAACTTATCCACCTCTTTCCTCGATCAAAGACTACAAAATGCAATTTAATTAATGATCATTTATTCTGCATATTAATAATAATATGATCAGAAACATCATCTTGATTTACCCTCCTAACTACTTAAGGAGTTTTATTCTCCTCACTACATTAAGGCTTTAACATTTTTAATATGGATGGCGTTCATATTATGTGGGTATATTGACATAAAATTGTTTTCAGGAAGAGTTTAAGTGACTTGAAGTCAAAGCAGAGCTCAAAGGGAAGTAACTGTTAGTTTTGTGCATGTCATCTGAAGGCTGATATTGCAGTTCTCTTTTCCTTACTAAGTTGTTTGCTGTATAATAGAAAATGAAATTATCTGGAAATTGCATGAAAAAGTGTATATTGTGAGTTTAAAAGTGGGGAGACAGAAAACCACTATAGGAAGTAGAAACTATAACAGAGAACCGGAATACAAAAACCCAGAAAAAAACAATCACTGTACTTAAACATTATAATATATATATATATATATATATATATATATATTTACTACAGTAATTATACAAACTGAAATCATAATCTGATTTTTGCCTAATTACAGCTTTTACTATAAGGCACAATTATAATTGAATTTATGCCACAGCTGACTGATTACTATTCTAGCTTACACTACACCGCCCATACTACTCTGAAGCACTTATTCCCAATCAATGTTAACACTATATGAAAGGAAGGAAGGTCTTCAGCCTCTATTCATGCAATTTTCCTCAATTAAGTGAGTTAAATGGTACCTGGGAAAGTGTTTGATACAGTATCAAAGTGTGGGGTATCAAAAAACTAGGTTCATATCTGTGAGATTTTCCTATTATGTCATTGAAGTAATAAAGACTAAAATAATTTTTAAAACTACACATAAAACTTAAAATGTATCCAATCATGGATTTGTGGAGACAAAATCATGATGACTTCTAACNATGGGTAGTAACTTTAGTAACAGGTATTTGGTGAAAGACTATAGTTACAATCCAAAGCATAATAGTCACTTGTGAAAATTGGCCTTTTTAATCTTATCTGAATATGCAGACCACATGCCTGCTCAAACAATGCCCATCATTACAAAACTGGCAGGATAACAGGATAGATTTATTATAAGGGGCTAGAATACAGCTGTGTTGAACATTGCTTAAGCATTAGTATTAAACCAGTCTGTGTTAAGGAGGCTAATGGGCAAGAAAGAGTCAACTAAGGATGTACAGGTCAAGAATGAATTGAAGTATGTCAGTGACTAAAACACAGAATAATGAGAGTTTAAAGAACAGGCATTACAAAGGAACCAGCTCTCCTTTTGATTCAGTGATCTAAATGAAAAAAGAAGAATCCATTAGAGAAAACAGATAATCAGTATCCATTGTAGTACTCCCCATCTGTTCATCTTTTCAATTTCTTAAATGTGCCATTTGAAGTTCATTTAATTTTATTGAAGTCCAAGTTATAAAATTTTCTTGATTGTGATTTATGCTTCTGATGTTATATCTAGGAATTATTTTCTTAACTTAAGGTCTTTCTTATTTTATGTTTTATTCTAGAGGTGTTATAGTTTTTACCTACTGCATTCAGGTCTACGGTAAAAAGCACCATTTATCGAGAAGATCAGATTTTCCCAGTTGGATTAGGAGTACATTGGTACATATGTCAAAAATCCGTTGTGATAGACTTAGTATTGTTAAGATGGCGATACTCTAAAATTGACCTACAGATTCAATACAATTCCTATGAGTATCCCAGTTGTTTTATTCTTTTCTTTTCTTTATTTTTCTTTATATTTTATTTATTTATTTTTTGAAATTTAACAAGTTGATGACAAAATTCATGTAGAAACGAAAGAATTCAGAATATCCAAAACAATCTTGAAAAAGGAGAACAAAGTTAGAGGAATTACACTTCCTGATTTTAACACGACAAAACTACAGTTCTCAAGACAGCGTGGTACTGGCTTAAGAATAGACATATAGATCAGTGGAATAGAATTGAGATTCCAGAAATAAACCTTTACATTTATATCCATTGATTTTCAACAAGGGAGCCATGACCATTCAATGGAGAAAAAAAAAATCTTTTCAACAAATCGTTCTGAAAAAGCTGGACATCTGCATGCAAAAAAAAAAACTCCAAACAAACAAAAAAAGAAATTAAAACCCTTCTTTGTACCATACATAAAAATAAATTCAAAATAACCTTGGGCCTAAATATAAGAGCTAAAAGTACAAAACTCTTAGAAGAAAACATAGGGGTAAACCCTTATAACCTTGGATTAGGCAAAGCATTCAGGAATAAGACACCAAATCACAGGAGATAGAAGAAATTTTAGATAAACTGGGCTTCATCGAAATTGAAAACTTTCATATGACAAATTATATCATTTTGAGAAAGCAAAAATATAACCAACAGAATGGGAAAAATATTTGCAAATCTTGTATCTGATAAGAGGATTGTATACAAAATACACGTATATAAAGAACCGTTACAACTCAATAACAAAAAGACAAATAACCAATAAAAAAATGGGCAAAAGTTCTGAATAGACATTTCTCGAAAGAAAATATACAAGTAACCAAAAAGCACATGAAAATAAGCTCAACATAATAAGCCATAGGAATATACAAATGAAAAACATAATGAGGTGCTACTTCATATTCACTAGGATGGCTATAATGGAAAACAAAGATAATAACGAGTATTGGTGAAAATGTGGAGAAATTTGCTAGTCAGAAAGTAAAACGGTGCAGCCACTTTGGAAATTTTTTGTCAGTTCCACAAAATGTTAAAGATAGAATTACTATAAGATCTAGTAATTCCACTCCTAAGTATATATCCAAGAGAAATGAAAATATATGTCCACACAAATACTTGTACACAAATTATTGAGTGGAAATATTCGCAAAACACATATCCAACAAAGGCTTAATATCTAGAATATATAAACAACTCTCAAACTCAATAGTAATAAAACAAGCTGATTAGAAAATGGACAAAAAACATGAACAGATATTTCACTGAAAAGCATATACACAGAGCAACCCACACAGGAAAAGATGTTAAACGTCATTAGCCATTAGGAAAATAAAAATTACAACTAAAATGAGATATCACTACATACACATCAGAATGACTAAAATAAAAAAAAAACAAAAAAAAAAAACTAGTGACAACATCAAATGCTGATGAGGATTTGGGAATCCATCAGCCATACATCGCTGGTGGAAGTGTAAAATGATAGAGCCACTCTTCAAAACAATTTGGTAGTTTCTTATGAAATTAAGCATATAACTACCATACAGCTTAGCAGTTGCACTTTGGGACATTCATCTGAATGAAGGGGAGTAGATGAAGATCAATGTGAGGAGTGATGCTGAGACAGAGGCTGCTTATTGTCAACCCCACCCATTCTACCTTTCTCTTTTAACTTCAGTTCATCAATATAAAAATATTTTTTATTTGAATGATTTGGACAAAAACATATAGATGGGGGAGTGAGGAAGAAGAGAAGTTAGCTTTTTCTTGGAATGTGCAGTGAATTTCTACAGCACTTATATTCCATTAGTTCCGTAAATAAAATATTACATTTGGAAAATAATTATATTACCAAGTACCATGAATGTATATAGAAATGTTGTTCTTTGTAAAAGCAACAGTTTTGGTGGAATTTTATTAAACAAAATGCATAAGTGAAAAGTTAGGCTTCAATTGCATAGGATAGTATACATATATATGTAGTTGAGATTTGTTAGTATGTTTGTAAAACATAATTTTGTCAATTATTATAATGATATGGTATATTCTAATCTTATCAGCAGGGATTCTATTAGGCAAACATATTTTAACGGTATATTTCTGGAAAATAAATTTCTTGGGATAAAAGTGCTGCTTTCTAAAATGCCACCCAAACATGAGACATCCACAGTTCTAATATCCAACAAAGTTTTGCGAAGTGACTCAGATTTGGTAAGATAACATTTTTTTTACTTTGATGATTCCCAGTTTATAGTTCACCTGAACTTCACTTTCAGAATAACACACATCTCTTTTGCATGTTTTTGTAGTGTTTCTTCTAAATGTCAGTTCTCTCAACATGTTCTGATTTTTATTAGTTTATAAAAACACTTTTCTAAAAATACAATTTTGGAGTTGAAAGTGGTTGTGGAAGAATTTTAGTACACTCTCCCATTGTATTTATGAAGAAACCATTCTTATCAAGAGGTCAGACAATCCACTCATCACCCCCTTACCCATTAATTATCTTTCTCATCTGCGTAGATACGTATTAATTACTTGTGATCATGTATCTGTCATCACATCCTGAACACCCATAAGACACATTAATGCCCATTGTTTTCCCTTACTACCCTTTGCAAATTGCTCCCAGGAAGTTAATGATCTTTTTCTGTTTATTAAACTCCACAAGATCGGCCCACCTTTGAACA
>NW_017731650.1:0-790 GCF_001890085.2 Hipposideros armiger | reverse complement strand
GTGACTGGTAAGAGGGGAGTATACACAAAATGAGGTGACCCCGAACCCACAGATAGTGATTGAACACTAGGAGGGACACCTCAGTGGTGGAGGTCCCCCAGAAGAGGTTGAGGGTCCCATCCTCACACCGGAATCCCCAGCCCTGGGGCCCTGTGCAGGGAAGAGGAGTTTCCACAATATCTGGTAGTGACAATCACGAGGACTCTGTGCATCCATCCCAATATAATGAAAGGCAGCTGGAAACCCAGATGCCCTCTTAAAAGGCCTGCACACAGGCTCACTCACTTGCAAACACTCACTTGGCCTCTAGTGGAGGATTACCAACTCAAGAGGAACCAGAGACATACCTGAAAAGACTGAGATGTGTGGCTTCAAGGCAAGTGCTAGAAGGATAAAAACCACTGTCCCTGCATTGGAGCTTGCCTCACAGGAAGCCTTCAGGAGGGCACCATTTTTTCTATGTTGAACCCTCCCCCAAAGAGCCAAATCTGAGATCACATTGGTCTGGTAAAATCTGTACATGCACATCATCTTGGTTAAGCCCCGGGTCCCTACCTCATACTGCTAGTACTACATCACCCAGGGCATTTCAGGCACCTGGGCTCCCACCCCACCCTACAAACTGCAGAAGGCTTTTATAGCAGTAGATGACCTATGGGGGCCTAAAGAACTCTTGAGGTGGACAGTGAGCCACAACTTATGCTGCAGCCACTCTTGGGCAGCTTTCAGGGACCTGTGGGACTGAGATGAGCAGTGGCTGGCCCACAGTGTTCTCAGGGTGTTTTTGCAA
>NW_017731380.1:6456281-6461308 GCF_001890085.2 Hipposideros armiger | reverse complement strand
CTCTAACAGATGCTTTCAGATTGCTCCAGAGACCTGAGGCAGAAAGTGATATGACAAAGCTGGGGACCTGAACTGTAAGTAATTAGAATACAACAGAAGTGTGAGCAAAATATCTCAATGTAATTATTAACTGTGAAAACAAGAAACAGTGTATGATGCCTGCTCTTTCCACCGCCTAATTATCCTGACTCTGCACCATTCCCCTACCCTGACAAAAGCCAGATGCAGCTTTAGCTCAAGTGCCCTCATGATCTTTCTCTTGCAAATGGTTTAAGCAAAGAACAATGGAAAAGACCCTAAAGTAATAACTCATATTAACGTCAACTGGTTTTGGATGAACAAGTTCCAAAATATTTTTTCTAGATTTCAGAAAAGCTACAGTCTTCTTTTTTTAATAGCGCTTACCAAATTTTCTCAAATGACACCAAAAGTTACAAAGTCTCCGATAGAATATAAACTATGTAATAGAATACTGTAGCTCCGTGAATTAAAAAAGTGCCAGAAATATGATTGCTAAATGTACAAATTAGCCTTTAATTATGTAACTTGAAAAATCCTATAGCTGCATATTTTACCTTCTTTGATAAAACCAGGCAAGATAATAGTAAATAGTATGACAATAACAGTTTACAAATCCTCCCATATATTTTGTATATTCACTTATTACTCACAACATCTCTGTGGGATGTCACTCCCAGCTGTAATCTATAGGGTAATAAACTAATACTCAGTGGACTTAGGTAAGATTCGAAGGTCACATGACCTGTTTTTCCAATGCCATAAAATTTATCTTTTTAAAATGTACAATTCACTGGTTTTATTTTTTCTAGTTTTCTTCTAGTTTTATTGACATAGTCTTGATACATAACGTGTGAATTTAAGGAGCAAAACGTGGTGATTTGACACACATACATATTGCAAACTGGTCACCACAATAAGGTTAGNTTTTACTTGGGATCCTTTCAATACATGTTATAAAATATTTTATTTCCTAAAACTTTGATATGATCACAAATTTGGCATGATATTTGAATGTATTTCTCTTTCTTAAGACAAGTATTATTTTAGTAATCTTTTATAAAGCAGATTCTAGTGTCGATGAAACAATAAAAGTCATTTTAGATACAAATATGATTTTAGATAAAATAACTCATTTTTCATGTTTCAATATGGGCTAGACATACAGATAAATTCTTCTTTCTCTCTTCTTCACACACAAAGACACTTACTATATCTCTTCAAACTTACTGCCCACGCAACACCTGCCATTTCAGTATGTGTTCTGCAGTGCACAGAATTATTTAGTCATAGTTTTTTGAAAATGTTGCACATTGCAAACATTTATTAGAAATTGTAATTTGTATTTTGCTGCTCCATAGACCTGCATCAAAAATGAATAAGTTAAACCTAAATGTCGCTTTCTCTATTTTTCAGTTTTTCTAGTAATTCAGTTTTCTATGGAAGTGTGTACCCATCCACAATCGGATTGACTGGCTTTTTCAAATGTCTAATCATAGACATGTTGACTTATTTTAAAAGCTTTGGAGAAATTAAAAAATGTTAAGACAAATATAGTTTCTATAAATGTTTTCCTCCACTAGTTCTCTGAGCACCCACTGTAATTTGCGGGGGGGGGGGAAAGTAAAAATAGAAGCTAAAGAAGAATGTCAGGATAAATTTTGGCAAGGAAGTATTTCTGGGGTATTCATTAAAGATTTGGAGTTTTTTCATTCAAACAGACATTTGTGTTATAAAATATGATATATACCTTCTCACAAACTTGTGTCTGGCTCAAAACAACATAAATTTATCTTAAAATGCAGACGGTCAGAAGCCTGAAATGAGTCTTACTTGGCTAAAGCAAAGGGGTTGGCAGAGCTGTATTCCTTTTTAGAGATTTCTAAGTAAGAACGTTTTCGCACTTTTCAGAGTGTCTAGATGCTGCTCATGTTTTTTTTGTTTTGTTTTGTTTTTTGTTTTTTTGCTGTTGNATAAACTAATACTCAGTGGACTTAGGTAAGATTCGAAGGTCACATGACCTGTTTTTCCAATGCCATAAAATTTATCTTTTTAAAATGTACAATTCACTGGTTTTGTTTTTTCTAGTTTTCTTCTAGTTTTATTGACATAGTCTTGATACATAACGTGTGAATTTAAGGAGCAAAACGTGGTGATTTGACACACATACATATTGCAAACTGGTCACCACAATAAGGTTAGTTCATACTTCCATCCTCTTACATAACTGCCTTGTGTGTCTATGTGTGTGTGTAGTGATATCATTTAAGATCTACTTTCTTAACAACTTTAAAATACATAATAAAATATTGTTAATTACAGTCACAATGTTATATATTGGATTGCCAGGACTTATTCATTTAATGGGTGGAAGTTCATACCCTTTGAGTGACATCGCTCCATTTGCCCTGTCCCCAGACTCTGGAAAACACTATTCTACTCTATTTCTAAGAGTTTGGTTCTTTTATACACCATATGTAAGTGAGAACACACAGTATTTATCTTTCTCTGTCTGATTTATTTCACTTGGTATAATACCCTCAAGGTCCATCCATGTTATTGAAAAAGGCAGGAGTACCTGCTTTTTCATTGCAAAATAATATTATCTCATTGTGTGTTTGTGTGTGTGTGCATGTATATAATTTTTGTGTTTGCATCACTTTATTTCCTGCATTTATTTATTTACCTATTCATCCATTACGAAATGTAGGTTGTTTTCATGTTTAGCTACTGTGTTTCTATTCTATTATGTGTTTTTCCTTAAAGCCAAAGTGAGTCTTTTTAACGTGGTTGTTTTGGGGTTACCATGAGGCTTACATAAAATGTCTCATTGATATAAAGGTCTATTTTACATAATAATACATTACATTCAATTGCACGCAAAAACTCCACCCTCTTACTCTTACTCCCCATATTTTATGTTTTTGATCTCACCATTTACATCTTTTTATAGAACAAAGTTGAAGAACCCATACTTTGTTAGTTTAAAACATACTACGAAGCTACAGAAATCAAAACATGTGATATTGACATGAAGCTAAACATATAGATCAATGACATAAAGTCAAGTTACAGAAATACATGCAAATACATCCATGGACAATAGGTTTTTGACAAGGGTACCAGGTACCAAGAGTGTCCAATGGGGAAAAATTAGTCTCTTCAACAAATAGTGTTGGAACAACTGGATATATGCATATAAAAGAATAAAGTTGGACCCTTATTTCACACCATATACAAAATTAACTCAAAGTGGATAAATAACTAAAATTTGAANGTGGTCCCCTTTCGTCTTCAAACCAGCAATGGCTGGTTGGTCTTTCTCACATAGTATCATGCTGAGTCTGTGGTGATAGTGTTCAAATCTTTATTGTGACTGCTGCTCATGACCACATGCTGTAGATTTGGATGTGATAAAAATACGCTTCATTCTGTCTTTAATTTGTACTTAGCCTACACTTAGACCATAAGTATAATCTAGAAGGTAAGGATTGTATAATTTATTAAACAACTCCTGAAAAATAATGCTTTGCAGTGATGGGTGGTAATGCTATAGATGATTATGCTATTATTACTTTGAACCAAGTTACCTATCAAGAAGACTGGAATTTTAAATCTATTGTAGTTTATTGGCTTATGGTATAATAATATTTCTATAAAATTCATGACAGTAAATCTTTTTGAATACAAAAATCTGGAACATGCACATGTGCACCAAATGTTGCAAATAACTTAGTGGATTAATGAACCTCTTAAAGCATAGCTGTGGATTCTAAGAAACTCAGTTAAGAAACTTTGAGTTAGGGTAAGCAACACAGCATTATGTTATACTTCTTGAAATGATGTGATCATTTCAAATAGAGTAATTGGGTTAACTATAATCATCTTTCACTTTTGAGTTTCAAATGGCATTGCTCACTTAATCCTAATTACAACTCTTTAAACACATCATTATGACATTTAAAAAAATTGACAAGAAATGATGTTGAGTAAGTTTTACAGCAAAAAAAAATATATGGGTGAATTTAATGTGCATATGAATGATAAACTCACAAAGTTGACTGAAGCCATATATATTAAAGACAATTCCTTTAAATGAGCACTGTTAATTCAATGCTTGAAAATCACATGCACACAATTTAAAATAATGATATTGGTTATTCAAAATTTCAGATCATTTTATTAATTACTAAAATTCTTCCTGGCTCCTTACCCCTACCCAAACACATCTATGAATGGAATCCAGAATAATGGAATAAAAATGAATACAGGCCAAAATAAAACTGAGAGACTGAATGTATAATCAAAAGAGAAATGAATATTATTTCAGAAAGTTTTCTATTCCGGTTTCTTGCCACTAAACTCTCCACATGATTGTAAGAACTCTGAATCTTCATCTTTACATTCTTGAATTGAAGACCCTTGTATCAGAATATTTTAGGTTATTTTCAGCTCTAAAGCTAAAATTCCCAAGAGTAACACTATGTTTGTGATTATAAGATTTTCAAATGGTGCCACATTTTCGATAATCTAATATTTTATTGGGTTTGTAGTATTTTTTTTTCTCTTCAGCGTGCCAGCCAATGTTCTAAAAACTGTGAGTTTAGAAATTTATGTAGTAGCAATGAAAGACAAATATAAAAGCAAAAAATATTAACTCTAGAAACTTACATTTCTGTTTGGTTTCCAAAATAAATAGATTAATCAGTTATTACATTTAGAACTTTGCATCATTATTTGATCAATTGTTCCCAACTGTTGTTTTATAAATTAATGTATTTACATGTTGTCATGCAATTGTAAAACTTAATATTGGAAAAATTCTGCCAATTACATTCATGATTTTATATCTCTCCTAATTTATTCTAAATGCAGAACAGCTCTGTGAGAAATTCTCTGTATGATTGAAAAGTAGCTTTTCAAAGTATAGCCAATTTTGTCCACTTATTTCTACATATAATTTTCTATGTGAAGTATTCTTCAATGATTTCAATTCTGTTAGTTCTACA
>NW_017731380.1:6449611-6450786 GCF_001890085.2 Hipposideros armiger | reverse complement strand
TTGGAACAACTGGATATATGCATATAAAAGAATAAAGTTGGACCCTTATTTCACACCATATACAAAATTAACTCAAAGTGGATAAATAACTAAAATTTGAAGCTTAAATTATAAAAAGTCTTAAAAGAAAACCTAAGAATAAATCTTTATGATCTTGGATTTTGCAACAGTTTTTAGACTGGACAAAAGCACAAGTAAGAAGGGAAAAAGTAGATAAATCGGATTCATCAAAAATAACACTATCAACAAATTTCCCCAAAGAAGATATGAAAATGGCCAATAAGTACATAAAAATATTCTCAACATCAGTAGTCATCAAGGAAATGCAAATCAAAATCACAAAAATATTCCACTTCAACCTTCCTTAGATGACTATAATCAAAAAGAAAGATAATAAAAAGCATTAACCGAGATGTGTAGAAATCGGAACTGTTATAAACTACTAACAGGGATGTAAAATGGTAGCGTCACTTTAGAAAACAGTCTGGCATTTCTTCAAAAAGTTAAACACACAGTTATCATTTGACCCACCAATTCCACTTCTGTGTATATACCCTAAAGAAATGAAAACATGTATACACAAAACCTAGTACATGAATGTTCACAGCAGCATTATTCATAATAATTAAAGAGAGGGAACAACTCAAATGTCAAACAATTGATGAATGGATAAATAAAATGTCATACATTCATAAATTGGAATGTAATTCAATCATAAAAACCATGACACAACATGATGAACCTTAAAAACATAATGTCAAGTGAAAGAACCCAGTCACAAAAGATCACACATGATATGATTCCATCTATATGAAAGCCTTAAGTACGTAAATCTATAAAGACAGAAATGACATTAGTGGCTTTCCTGGGAGTGATAGCTAAAAGATATGGGCTCTCATTCTGAGGTCACAATTATGCTCTAAAATTGATTGTGATGCTGGCTGCACTACTCAGTGATGATACTAAAAAACACTAAATTGTACATTTTAAATGGGTGAATTACATGTTATGTGAATTATATCTCAAAAAAGCTGTTATAAGTGTGTGTATATAGAGAATATTTCCTATATATATATATAGTTATATATATATATAGATATATATGTTACATATCTATATATCTATATATACTGGGGGTGCCAAAAAATGTATACACATGACTCATATTCATCTTT
>NW_017731380.1:6446365-6448141 GCF_001890085.2 Hipposideros armiger | reverse complement strand
ATCTAAATTTTCCATGTTCTCTAGCTTATGTTTGAAAAAAGTGAACAGTGATTTACACAATAACTGAGAGAGCCCAAATCAACTACCCATATTGACTAAACTAAATTTCCAATAATTATGGTGTGCCGGTGGCAAGGTGGTCTAAAATACGTTTACCATTCTGAACACTTGGGGCTAATGGCCTTCACTGAATGAGAATCACCGTAGGAAACAGGTTAAGGATTATTTGTGTATAAATGATATAAAAGCAGACTCATTGTACAAGGGGAATTATTAAAACATGATAATTATAAAAGAAAAATAGAAAACAAGGATGCCAGAGTATGGAGGCACAGATACCGTAGTGAGTACTTCAAGGAAGCATGTTAGTTATTTAGAAAGCCTCCTGAATAAATTATTTCAGAAATAGGAATAAAAAGGGTGGGAAAGGACACAAAACATAAATAATATGAGACATTTGATAGAGCCAATACAAACAGATTGAGTCAGGTAGAGGAAAGGTTATAACCAAAGGCATTTGGGGAGAAAAATGTTCTTTTCTGAAGATAGACTTGAAAAGTCTTGTCAGCAGGAGCGCTGATGGTGCCTGATGGCTTCTCGCTCCAGGACCACTGTTGCTCTCCCAGGCCTCTTAATTCCCTGCTACATTTTATTTTATAATAGCTGTTCTACTTAACACTAGCATGGATGCCCAGTGCAAAAGCAGGCTGGTGTCTAGGAGAATCTGAAGTCTATTTTTGTGAACCTTATACTCTTCTCTTTTAGCAATGTCTTTCATGTCTTAAATCAATATTGTTTGTGGTCCAATGTTTTATGGGTTTCTGTTTTTACTTATATATTCTCACACCAGTGGTATGAGGTAAGAAAAACCTGACTAGTAGACATCAAGATTTGTTCAGAATTATTGCTCCTGTCTGTAATTTTTTTAGTGTTCCAGTAGTCTAACCTTATTTGCAAGGAATACATTCCAAGACACCCAGTGGGTGCTTGAAAGCACAGATAATACTAAACCCTACATATGAGTAACTATGTGTTTTTCCTATACACACACACCTTGTCACTTAAAGAAAGCACTTTGTGGCTTCTCTTTGGCATATTCCAATTGCCAGAAACACACTATTCCTGCACTATAGAGCAATGGTTTAGTAAAATAAGAGTTACTTGAACATGAGAGCTGTAATACCACAATAGTCCACCTGATAACCAAAATGGTTAAGTGACTAATGGGTGGGGAGCATATAAAACGTGGCTATACTGGATAAAAAAGTGGTCCATGTCCTGGGTGGGATGGAACAGGGTGGTGAGAGATTTCGTTATGCTACTCAGGCACGTAATTTAAATCTTATGAATTACTTCAGTTACCACGGGTAACTGAAACCCCAGAAAGGATTCAGGGACAAGGGGGGATTACTGTATTATTACAGGGCTAGGTCTGTAGGGTTTAGATTTTTCTCACCTTAGGATGAATTTTCTTTCAAAAAGGACCTCAAAACCTTCTCCTTTATGGAAGTAGGTTCTTTGTTTACCTAACTAACCCAGTAGACAGACTTTTGGGCATGCTTATTATATAGGTATATCTAAAACTCTCCTACACCCATTCCTTTCCCAGGATGAACTCTGTCCACCTGCAGATATGCTCCTACATCACAACACATGATTAAGCAAGTCTGAACCTTAATCTCAGAGAATGCGTATGTGTGTGCACACATGTGCCTGTATGTGTGTATGTGTGTATATATATATGCTTATTTATGTGTATACACATGTGATATATAT
>NW_017731380.1:6435120-6444714 GCF_001890085.2 Hipposideros armiger | reverse complement strand
CATATAAGAAAAGTCTTCCTATAACCCTAAATCTATTTACTCCCCTGAAAGAGAAAATAAAATTCTTACTCTTGATTCTGTCTCAGGTTAAATTTTCCTTCTATTTACAGGCCGGCCTACCCACATGTAGCCCTAACTGTAAAAGAGATTATAGAAACAAAAATTCCTATCTGGGTTCTCCTAGAGTCTGTGCTTACTGGCCTTGTTATATAATGACCTACATAACCTTATGAATTCATCACTCCAGCTTGCCTGTTTTTACCTTACATCTGCTGAATCCAAGTTCCCTGAGCTTGCTTTGACTACTGACTATACATATATAAAGTATCTCTAGGCATTTTTCTTAAATCTTGGTTTTCAGGCTCTGATTAATATTTCCCTAGAAAAGCTTGAAACCAAATGTGCCTCTCTCAATGTAAAACATTACCTGGTTCATACATATACTCGGCCAGTCTCTTAGTGGTTGCTCAGTATGTAAGAATTTTCATGAAGCTACTGATTGAATTCTAGGCATTTCTGATATAATAATTTAACATAAACTGCTACCATGTATATCATGGTGCCTTGCTTATGGTATTGTGATCTGTATATCTAGATTCCAATTTATTTATCCATTGTTACTCACTGTGCTAATAAAAACAATTGCATAGGTGAAAAAAACAAATGTGTGCCTAGAGAGCTTAGAGTCTAAAGTGGAGAAAAGATATGAAATAATATTATAATGTGAAATGCTGCACAGTAGTGTCTATAGACTACTTAGGGACAAAACCCTGTATTATCTGTTTACTTGCTGAGTGGCTTTAAGTGTATTAAATGCTATACAAATTTACTGATACATGGTAAGAATTAAATTAATATTGATGGCTACTACAGTTGCAGAAAGTTTTAATGAACAGAGGAGTCCAAAAATAGGGAGGAAGAAGGGTATTAATGTAATTTGTTTGACTGATTTATCTTTGTTTTATCTTTGTCACTAAAAGTTGTATTCTCAGTATGATCTATCTAGATTTTATTTCATTGATTGCTCATTATATTGAAATTGTCTTTCCACCTGGATTTACATTATTACTTCATCCTTCTCTTATAGGCTGATGCCATCTTCCCTCATATTTAATCTTGATTTGTTCTCTCTACCAAATCTTATGAGTAGAATAAGATCTCACTTTCCAGAAAAAAAATGATAAATAGTAAGGTATAAAATATCTCCTCATAGTACTTATACATAAACCCATAATTAATAACTTGCAAGTACTGTCTAGAAATGACACTAAACTGGTTTCCAATAAAAGAATCGCAGAAGTTTATACTTATTAGATTGTAGTTGACAATTTCATTGAAGCCTGATAACTTAAATTCAGAAAATGAGAGAAAAATATCTTGTTCAATGATCTGATGGATTGAAAATACAGAATTTACTTCTAAGTTCTCAGAAAATGAATGGGCATTTAGGATTTATGTAAATATGGCTTAGCATTTATGTACACATGGTAATATCCAGTTAGAACATTTCATGTGCTGTTGTAGAATAATGGTTTAAACTTTTGTTTTCTTTTTCCCTGATGAGAAAAGTGGGATTTAATGTCAATAAAGACAGAACCCACCATTATAATCTCCTCCAGTAATGAAGAAGAGATGAAGAAGAAGAAGAAGAAGAAGAAGAAGAAGAAGAAGAAGAAGAAGAAGAAGAAGAAGAAGAAGAGGAAGAGGAAGAGGAAGAGGAAGAGGAAGAAAGGACAAGGACAGGAGGAGGAGGAGGCAGAAAACAAGAAGAAGAAGTAGAGGGAGAAAACCAGTCTACTTTAATTCAAACTAACACTTCTTTTTAATCACAAATTAATTTGGGGGAAAATCATATAATAACTGTTTAGATTTCTTCAGTTTTGAATGAAAACTGAACTTTTTGTAATATTCTACCTGCAATTCTTGTGATAATCAGCAATCCTCTTCTCACAATCAAAACTCAAAGGTAAATTTTCAGTTTTGATTTTCTTGGAGGTCCACATTTAGGACACTGTTGGGTGGAACGGCTGGAAACAGTCTCCTCTCTTAGCCTTCATGGTGATAGTCTATTCATCTGTCTATCATTTACCAATGTCTTTGAAAATTATTTATCTTTTTCACTGATTCCTGCAGCCCAGATACATGGAGCCACTCATTTCTAACAAACCTTGCTTTCACTTCTTTTCTGGCAATATATTTATTGATAATCCCTAACTTAAAGAATAGTAAAGATTTCACTACTTCCTTAATTTTATTTCCTGGAATTCCACAGCATTTGGAAATGTTTATGTAATAGAAATTAAAATGCAGTGCTTAATGTAATAATACCATTTTGCATCTTTTTATCTGCAGGGCCAAATACAATGCCTGTCACATAAAAATGTTTTTGAAGGGATGAGTGGATAGATAATGAATCAACTAGCTTACCTTGCTCTATGGCCCATCTGCCCTGATGTGTAGGCTCTCTTAGCCTCTGACTTTCAGATGGGCATCAACAGGCAAAGAGAGGGAGAGAGCCGACTGTAATCAGGATGTTTATGCCACCCACCTCCTCCCCACCCTAATGTCCTTCTATCAGGATTGCTATGGTCTGAAGAAACCCATTACTGAGGGCCAAGTCTCTTTCAGGTGGCCATTTTTATATAGCTAAAATGGGAGCTCATAGGCCATCTATATTTGCTAATTGGCCTTAGCCAAAGGAAAAGTAAACTTTTTTGTAACTTTGTAACAGGAGGCAATATTACAACTTAGAGCAAGGTTCAGACTGAAGTTAGGTTCCCACATAGACTGGGAGATAGGGAGCTATCTTCCTTGATGATAGCATTTTAAAAGAATGGCTCTCAGGGGCCTTCAGAAAGATAGTTTTTGGATATAAAAATCTGGTAAGAGACTTGTAAAATGATTTATATCTCAAAAGGACAGTGAAAGAAAGTGTAATCACAAATTTTCTAAAGTCACTGCTCTAATAAAGGGAGCTAATAGACCTCTGTGGTTAGGCCATCTGGATTCTGTAAAGGCCTAGGCAAGAGGGAGGCACGGGGTTTAGAGGCAGAAAGGAGCTTGTTTAAAGATTAGTCAAGCTGAGGAAATCTTTAAGGCCATCTTACTGAGTATAATTTAGAAGGAAAGTACAAAGGACCCCTTCAAGATGATGGCTTACACAATGTCATATACAAGCAAATAAAAGAAGGTAAGTCTGAAGCATGTTATGTGAGAGCAAGTGCTTTGAGAGGTAAGTCCATAGCTGTTAGAATATGTAGAGTATTGCAAGTATGTGGAATTATGATTTGGTTCAACTAGCTTAAAAGTAATTTAAAAACTGATAGAGGCACACATGTATGACATAGAAGGAAAACCAGAAAAAAAGTCACTGAGTCTAAGAAAAGCATTTAATTAATAAAAGTATGAGTAAACAATGCCAAAGGTGATGACCTTGAAATCATGAATGGATGTAACAATTAGAGATCTATCATGGTCCTTAAGGCAGATTAGTAGAGAAAGGAATCAAATATAAAGAGTTGAGAAAATAA
This sequence comes from Hipposideros armiger, assembly GCF_001890085.2. NCBI lineage: Eukaryota > Metazoa > Chordata > Mammalia > Chiroptera > Hipposideridae > Hipposideros > Hipposideros armiger. The sequence goes on along the minus strand of NW_017731380.1, from coordinate 6,441,184 downwards.
TAAGTGGGGGTAGAAAATATAAAGGCAGGCCATTTCAGAGAACTTTCAAGAAATCTAGCAGTAAAGAGGAGGAAAGGTAAAACATTCTTCATATTGAACAGTTTTTAGAAATATTTCTGTATTGATATGTATTAGGATAGCTTCAATGGCTTGGCTAATGGGAACTTTTTCTCATTCAGTCTACCTGATTGATCCAAAATTTGCTTAGTTGGTAAAGTCAAATGTTTATCAGGCATATATATGCACCTCATATGGGTTTATCCCATTCTTGTCCTAAGCTGGGCTAACTGTCTCTAGGTACATTTGTTCTATGTCTTGATAGTTAGCCTGCCTCACACCACTGGCTTAACTGGTTGTATTTTCAACATCTGTTCAGGCTTCTCTGAATTGATTGGGAACTTCCCAATCAACACTGCAACTCAACCTTATCCAGAGGCAAAGATCATTATATGATATATTGTTCAAAGCTGCACCATTGATAACGTATGCTAAACTTTATGTGCACGGCAGGCAATCTGGAAATATAATTTCTGTAAAACTACACTCACTGAGGAACTAAGTCATTCTAACACCTTGAGTGGAATGGATATTGACAGGTAAAAGGATCCAATTGGAGGAACAAAGAATGTACTGAGCAGTGGGATATTAGAAAGTTAGTGGGTTTGGCAATTCTTCCAAGAGTCAATCATGAAGTTACCACATGACTCAGCAATTCCTATTATCTAAGAGAAATGAAAACATATGTTCATACAAAAATTTGTACTTGAATGTTCATAGAAGCATTATTCATAACAGCCCCAAAGCAAAAAGAAACCAAATGCATATCAACCGATGAATGGCTGAATATATACATAATATAAACATGTCTATATATAATATAAACATGTGATATATCCATATAATGAATTATTATGCAGCTATTAAAAATAGATGTAGTATTGATAGATGCCACAACATGGATGAACCCTGAAAACACTATGCTGAGTGAAAGCAGTCAGACACAAAAGTCATATATTGTATGATTGCATTCATATGAAATGTCCAAAATAGGCAAAGCCATAGAAAGAGAAAGTAGATTAGTGGTTGACTGTGGCTGGTGGTATTGCCAGGTAGAGAAGAATGGGACATGATTACTAATAGATACAGTGTTTCCCTGTAGGGGGAAAAGAATATTTGAAACTTGATCCTGGTGATGATTCCCCAAGTCTGGGAATGTAGTGAAACCATTAAATTGTACAATTTTAGTGGGACAGCCAAAGGGGTAAAGGGAAACAAAACAGTTTGGTAGGATATAGAGAAATAGAATATGTGACACTGCAGGTGGCTGCCTCAGACATCTCAGGGCCATTGACATGTGGCTACTATTCTGGGAACTTCAAAGGAAAATGTATAAACGAAAAATGTGTCACAAAGAGTCACTAAAATAAATCATTATATTTTTGTCTTCAGGATGTATTCCCTATTTACTGTAGATCTATGTTAGAGAAAAAAACCTTATAGCATACTTGTCTAAGAAGTATTACTTATAAAGTTTAATCTCAGAAACTATTTTTTCTAGTTTTGCATATTCATTTTTCAATGAATCTTATTATATGATAATTATGTAGATGTTACTTTATCCCCAACCCCTTTTATTAAGCACATATATTGACTTGGTTATATAAATCCATTGTAGTATATTAAAATTGATTAGAATATAATAAAATAACTGCAAGCAATAAAATTGAGCTTTTAGTCACCAGGAAAAGTTATATAATCTGTATTTATATATAATTTATTAAGTTTACTTAAATTTATATGTGATAGGTTCAACATAGATAGAGGTTTTATAATAAAATAAGAAAACAGAGGATTCCAATATTTTTAAAGTTTTCTTAAACAGATACTTGATCCACGTAAGTACACAAATTTGTCTAATTCTACTTCATTTTGATTCGTGTTAAACAGTTTAATGGAATATTAAATCTTGTATTTCTTTTAAAAATACTGCATTCTTTTCTAAATAATACATTCTTATTCAATTGATCAGTACTTAGCTATGATATGACTGTTCTCCCAAAATAAATTTCTCTCTGATCACTGCTCATTCATCAAACTTTCAGTATTAGTAATATATTGGGCCAAATGTTTTATGTTGAGCTATTATTATACCTGTGCTGTCTTTTCTCTTGCCCACTAAGCCTGTCAAAATGAAAATGGCTTTCTCTGACCAAAAGGACAGCAGGAGCACAGCCTGGCTCCTTTTTACACAAAACCACCAACAGATTTGCTAACAGCTGCTCTTGGGGTTTGTGCACGTAATGGAAACCTCAGAACCTTGCAGGACCCATGGTTTCTCTGTCTGCCACACAGGGATCATTTAACAGTAGGTGACACTTTTGGCACTGTATAATTAAAGGGCTTGTTTTAGAAAAATTACACACTGTGAAACACATAATAAAAGAGGGGGGGACAGTAACATGCACGAGTGTACAATTTAGATTGTGGCAGAAAATGAGCACAGCTGGAAGCTTGACAATTTGGGCTGTGTTTCCTGAGGTCAGGTTTAGAAAAACAAATCACTATGTGTTTCAACATTATTCAGGTGATGGGTGAATCAATAACAAAATTAAAAATATCTTTCCTTTTTAATTTTGGTAATTACTCTGCTATAATCTTCTACTGGTGAAGATTATAAATGGGTTCAGAACATGACAAATGAGAGGTCATCATTTAATTTGGGTGTCAAGCATCACCTTTTAAGGTACTGATATTTAGTTTATAGGGAAATAAAATAAGAAAAATTTAAGTGGCTCTTAGTTGCATTATTCTGAATATAAATGCTTTAGTTCAGATTGATGGGATGAAGTAGATCTTTAAAACAGGACAACTTTGGATCAATAGAGTTAGCACAGTTGGTCATATTTCTTTTAGAATCTACTTAAGTGTTCGTCGTCATTTGCTACTAAAGGCAATGACAATTCTATAGTTTAGAAACTTGATTTTAAAAAATAACTTAGAGCTCTTTTTTGTGGCACTTTGAAGGCCATCGGCTGCTTCAGGATGAAGCTGAGCATCTCTTTCCCAGCCACCGGCTGCCAGAAACTCATTGAAGTGCACGATGAACACAAACTTCATATGTTTTATGAGATGCATATGGCCACAGAAGTAGCTGTGGATGCTCTGGGTGAAGAATGAAAAGGTTACATGGTTCACATCAATGGTGGGAATGGCAAACAAGCTTTACCCATGAAGCAGGGTGTCTTTACCCATGGCCGTGTCTGCCTGCTCCTGAGTAAGAGGCATTCCTGTTACAGACCAAGGAGGACTGGAGAAAGAAAGCAGGAATCTGTTCGGGGTTGCATTGTGCATCTAAGTGTTCTCAACTTAGTCATTGTAAAAAAAAGGGGAGAAAGATATTTCTGGTCTCACTGATACTACTGTGCCTCGTTGCCTGGGGTCCAAAAGAACTAGCAGAATCCGCAAACTTTTCAATCTCTCTAAAGATGACATCTGCCAATGTGTTGTGAGAAAGCCCCTAAACAAAGAAGGTCAGAAACCTAGGACCAAAGCACCCAAGAATCAATATCTTGTTACTCAATGCGTCCTGCTACATAAGCACCGGTGTATTGCTCTGAAGAAACAGCATACCAAGAAAAATAAGGAAGATGCTGCAAAGTATGCTAAACTTTTGTCTAAGAGAATGAAGGAGGCCAAAGAAAAATGACAAAAACAGATTGCCAAGAGATGCAGGCTGTCCTTTCTGAGAGCGCCTGCCTTAAGTCTGAGTCCAGTCAAAAATGAAATTTTCTAAGTAACAAATAAAGAAGATGAGACATTAAAAAAAATAAATAAATAAGAAACTAAAGAGAAGAAATGTAATATGCTCCATTTCTAAGAATTGTGCCTCTTACTGCTCATTCACAATGTAACATGATTAAGTGTGTTTCAATCTTCCTCTCACTGTGGAAGATGGCCTGTTGCTGAATGTCTCACCACTTATTACCTTTGTCCACATGGGAAATATATATAATTATACTGTATGCACACATTTTGGTCTACCTGCTTTGCTTAGTATTACATTAGTGAGATTTACCAATGTTGTTATACATAACTGTAGCTCATTCATTTTCAGTGATACAAAGAAACCCATTAGATGAATATGCCATTCTATATCTGGTTAATATTGATTAACATATTAGCTATTAGAAATAATGCTGATATAAATATTTTTACATGTATTTTGATGAACCATGTAACCATCCTGTTAAACATATACATAGGTATAGTATTACTGCTTTAGAAAATATGTTTAGCTTCAGTAAATATTGGCAAACAATTTTCCAAAGGAAGTGTGCCTAGTTACACTCCCACCATCAGTATATGAGAGTTCCACATCCTTACCAACATTTAGAAATATCAGTGTCTTTTCTAGTGAGTATAGAGTAGTATTTCATCATTGCTTTATTTTTTATTTTCCTGATAATGATGAGGTTGAGCATATTTTCCTGAATATTGATCATTTGGATGACCTTTAATTAAAGTACCTCCCCAAGTCTTTAGCCTATTTTTTATTGGGTTATCTATCTAGATGACATTGATATGAAATACTTCTTTATTTATCCTTGAAATTTGTCATTCATGCTTATATATGTGCATAAAAACTCATACAGTTACATATAATCTTTTCTCTATGGCTTACCTTTTCAAACTCTTAACAGAGTCTTTTAAAAAACAGGATTTCATATTTTAATAAAATCAAATTTCTTAGTGTTTTTCTTTTTTTCCTGTCATGTCATAATCAGCTGATTGTGTATGTATGGGTGTGCCTCAACTCTATATTGTGTTGCATTGTGATCAGTTTATACATTTGTCAATACCTCACTGTTTACTCTCACTGGAATTTGACATAAGTTGAATATCTTATGCTATATAAGTCCTCCAACACCACAATTATATTGGTTTCTATTAGTCATTTGTATTTTCATGTATATTTTAGAATCAGTATATCTACTTTTATAAAACAATCTACTAGGAATTACATTAAATCTGTATATCAATTTGCCAAAATTAAAATCTTTATACTGTCTTCAAATCCATAAATATAGTATCATCCTAACTAGTCTTTAATTTCTCCCAAACATGTTTTGTAGGTTATTCACTTTGTTTTGTTTTTAGAGATCTTACACAACTTTAAGTAGTTTTATTTTCAGGTATTTGATGTCTTTAAACTTTTGTAAGTTGTATCATTTAAAAATTTTTATGTTCGATTTGTTGCTGTTATTTCTGATGTCTTCAATATGTGTTTTCTTTTTGATCATTCATGTTAACATGTTCATTGATTTTCTCCTAAAGGTTCAACTTTATAATGTGTGGATTTTGCCATTTTATATTTGTTTCCTACTTCTCTGATTTTTTACTCTTCTCTCAATAGTTGCTAACTACTATATTTATTATGTTTGATTTTTTCCTTTGGTTTCTAACTACTTGAAATAAATATTTCAGTAAATCAATAGTTTTTTAGCTTTCTTCTTTTGATATTCATTTAATCCTATAATGTTCCCTTTTTCAAATTGAGATAGTAATCTATACTTTTATGCTTTGGAATGAAAGAGAACAGTATATTTTTGGTTTTTTGTTTGTTTGTTTTGGTAGTTGAGACTTTGTACACCTGCCAATCAATCACAATATATTTGTATTTTATATAAGAGGCTCTTAAAAAATCTTGAGATGCCAAAATAATAATAATCAGTTTTAGAGTGTATCAGAGTACTTAAATTCTACCTTGGGCAACACAATACTCAGATTAGATGAGAAAGACTTACAAAGTTATATAATTTATCATAATAGGATTCACACAGCTCTGTGGAGAAAAATAAGGATTTAAAAAAATACTATTTATTCATAATACGTATATGTGTGTAAATATTTATTGAAAATAGCATTTATGCATTATATGAATATATTTAAAATATAACCTTAATTTTCCAATGACTGATTTTGATTAAAATAAATTAGGATTATTGGAAAAGTTACTTGAGTGTTAAGATTAATAATAAATTTCAGTTATAGGAAGTGGCTCAAA
>NW_017731380.1:6431543-6434095 GCF_001890085.2 Hipposideros armiger | reverse complement strand
ATGTATTAGCACTAAAAATTATTGGGGATACTAGAGCTGTCAGATACATTTTTCCCATAAGAGGTTATTTTATATGATTATTCTCAATTTTTTTTCCATCATAGATCTTTTATTTTCCATTGGTATAGCTTTTTCTTCCTCAAAAATTCACTTTTTTTTTTTTTTATTAACACTTTTGGGGAAACAATGGGGTTGGAGGAAGACTTAAGTGCTTTGAGTTGTAACTGAATCATGTCACAATTTCTTTTGTGTTTGTTGGTTTCCCTAGTGAAAGAGACTAAAAATCAGGATTGCAATCAAGAGGGTTTGATAGGTGGTATTTTTGGAAATAAATGCCCACATGAGGAAAGGAGAGCAGGACTGGACAGTAGCAACAGAGATCTCGATTATTTATTCAGGCAGCTGCTGAGCTGCAGCACCCTTCCTGTTTGTCATTTTGTCATTTTTGACTGGGCCTGGACCTTTTGAAACCCCTCATATAAGGAGTGTTAGGATGGGGCTCTATCGGAGAGGGTATGTCACCATGGATGAGACAGTTTCCTTTGGCGGCAGGGATATCCTGGAGAGTGTCTGTGCTATGAGGTGTCACATGAGGCTTTGAAGGAGCATCTGAACAGCACGGCTCAGTATGTACTGGTCTTTAAAGGGAATGTTTTTAATCAATATAGCTACCTATATCTAATTATATATCATATGATCTGAATAGGGCTATCCATTTTTTAAATGTCAAAACTTCTTTCACAACTTTCTCTAAGTTTCAGTATTCATTATTTAGTCTAAAAACACATGAAAAGTGTTCACTTAATTCTCATATAGTTATATATTTGTAATCAAATAACAGGATAGAGAAATGTGAAGGAAAACAGGACATTGTACAAAATGAAAGATTAAATATATTAAAAAATAATATAAGAAGAATTCCAATTCTAAAACCTAAAAGGCCTCTAGATTTTTGGTCAAGATGGTGGAGTAAGTAATCAGGTGCTTACCTTTTCTCAGGAACAAGTCAATTCAACTAAACTGACAGAACAATCATCATGGAGAAGCACTTGAAGCCAAGTTGAATCGAAGCCCTACAACTAAGGACATATAGAAGAAGCCACCTGGAGCCTGGAAGAAGGGGCAGAGACATGGAACTGGCTGATCACACATTCTCATATGGCCATTAAAAATAGGGAGGGATATCTCGGCTTTGGACACCCCTACACCCTGAGAAACTATGATTCTCAGAGTCAGCCAAAAATTTTGATGCACAATTCAAAGAATTTTTGCAATGTTTTTATCAGTTCTGCTCATTACTGGCTGCCCTGACCTCTCTTCATTAGTGACACATTCTCTCCCCTCACGAAAACGTTTAATCCATTTGTACACAGCCATTTTCTTCATGGCATTATCCCCATAAACTTAGACTAACATGTTCCTGATTTCAGTTCCACTCTTGCCAAGTTTACCAAGAAATTTAATGTTTGTGCATTGCTCTAATTAAAGCTCAGACATTGTCGTGACGGCACACAAAGGCAAGCAACAACAACAGTGAACGCCACTCAGCAAGACACTGCCACACGTCGATATGAACACAGTTGTGAGACACTGATATACCAAGGTTATGAAACCTTACCAAGCTGTTTGTACAGTGCTGCCAATGTAAGTGCACAGTGGCAAGTTCGCGAACTTAATTGTCAGAACACATATGTACAATAGAGTATTGCTCGGCTAGGGAAGGGAATGGGTTCTTGCCATTTGCAGTGGCTTGTATGGACTTGAAGGGTATTTTGCTGGGTGAACTATGTCAAAGAGCGAAAGACAGATGAAATGTGATTTTGCTTTTATGTGGAATCTAAAAAACAAAATAAACAAACAAACAAAACAGAAACAAATTCATAGATACAGAGAACATTTTGATGGTTTTCCAGGTAGGAGAGGGGTTGGGAAAGGGTGGAAAAGGGAAGGGATTAAGAAGTACGAATTGGTTGTTACAAAGTAGTGATGAGGATGTAGGTTATAGCATAAGGAATATAGTCAATAATATTATAATAACTATGCACGGTGTCAGATGGGGGCTAGATTTATTGGGGTGATAGATAGGAGGGGGTTTGGTGACATGGTGAAAAAGGTGAAGGGATTAAATACAAATTGGTAGTTATTATACAAAATGTCATGGGCATGTAAAGTAAAGCGTAGGGAATATAGTCAATAATATGATAATAACTATGTATAGTGCCAGGTAGTCACTAGACTAGTCAGGGGGATCACTTCTTAAATTATATATCTAACCATTATGCTATTCACTTGAAATTAGTATAAAATAATATTGAATGTCAACTGTTATTGAAAAATAAATAAATGAGAGGAAAATTCAAGGGGAATAAGAGGTTCAAGTTTCCAGGTATAAAACAAGTAAGTCATGGAGATGTAATGTACGGCATAGGGGATATACTCAATAACATTGTGATAACATTGTACAGTGTCAGACGGTTGCTGGACTTATGGTGATCATTTCTTTATATATATAAATGTTGAATAACTATATGTATACACCTGAAACTAACATA
>NW_017731380.1:6417884-6431173 GCF_001890085.2 Hipposideros armiger | reverse complement strand
TTTTTAACTGTTTAAAATAAGCATTATCTTTTTTAACTGTTAAATTTGACTTAAATTTGGACTAAGTCTTTAGGTAAATCTATCATCATACCACAAAATAACATTTAAAAAGCCCGTGTTCCTTTCCTTACTTATGAAACAAGTTTGAATCCATGATTTTTAATTCTATCATGTTTTCAGAAAGAACTTTAAATGAATATTACTCAAAGCAATGACTTTCAGAAAATACTCACAAATGGCCCTCAGCAACTGCTAGCATTTATTGAAACCTACATCCCAGGAACTGTGCTGTGTACTTAATATATCTCATCTCATTTAATTCTCTGCAGGACAAGAAGGTCTCTATTAAAGCTGTTTTCCAGATAAGGTATCTGTGACTCAGAAAGCTTAATGAAGTTTCCCAGGAATACGTAGATAGTACCTAGAAAAATCAAGAACTAGATCTATGTTTGTTTGGATCCAACACACAGTTTATTTCTACTATTACCAAGCTATGGAGTTAAACAAAATTGGTAGTCTCTCAGTTGGAAGTTGAGTACTAAGCAATATGAATACAATAAGCAAAGTTCTTGAAACATAGTACTCAGAGGACATTTCTACCCATTTCTAGAATGAGTGATGGAAAAAAACAACAACACAGATCTAGTGATAATTGTTCTGAAGCATATTATGTAAAACAATATTATACACTCCCACAGAAAGAGGAGAGTTGTGTGGTTTCTTTCCAAAATCTCCCAAATAAATTTGAAAGATAATGGTTTAAACAAACATACTCATATATATATATATTTAAACTACATGATTTTAATATAATAATATGCATTGTAAACTTCCCAATAAGAGAATCTAGTATGAATCATAACTCTAAATGTTTTTGGCCAGATAATTACTTATTTTATTAAACTGGCCATCTCCCAGGACTCATTTCTTCAGAATACACTTCAGATTGTTCTATGATATTTCTGTTAACTATAAATATCCACTCTAGAGCTATAGTTATATGATAAATATATTATTATTTTGCACTACATGACTAAAAGAACAAAATGAAACAAAAATGTACAACAAAATTAGGAGGTGTGGCTGGATTTAATTCTGGAAACCCATTTACTATATAGTCAATTCAGTCTTAATTGAATTACTCTGTTAGGGCATATTCAAACATCCTCAATTTTTTTTTCATCCCAACCTACCCAACAACTTAAATTCTCTTCACTAAAACAATCTATAGATTTTGCCAAGCTGGGAATGGGGAGGCATCAGGACAGGGCTGGTGGGGAAGTGAGGGACAGAAGAAGGGACAAGAGCATATGTTCAGCCACTTAGAAGTGGGCAGAAGTCCCTTAAGGTAAGGAAAGCAAACAAGCGAGCAGCAATGAGATGAAAAAGAAGGTGTTGCAGGCTAATTTTATGCAATTAGGCAAACAAGCGGCAGGTCTAAGAAGTCAGTTGAAAGACTGGTTGTTGACACAATTGCAGCATGGATAAGCATGTTACCAGTACGCAGATTTAAAAACATACCTAGTTATAAAAGAACAAAAAGAAGAAGGAATCCAGGCTAAGTACAGATTATTTAAGGTCAGGACCCAGGCCCAGGGCACTAGAAACAACTTGGTACCAACTCAATGACTTTCTGAGAGTGGTGGTTCTCCTAATTTCTTTCTGTCCAGAATTAGCTCTTAAGTGCTACCCAAAGGGAAAACACTAAGCACACAAAGCTAAGGGAGTGAGATAGGGGTATAAAAGTAAATTGTTACAACAGTTCTTTATACAAGGTATGGGGGGAAATGATGTCTGAATTAAAAGACCAAGAGGGAGAGATAACTCACATTATTGAAAACAATGTAGTTAAAGTGTTGCTGCATACACAGATTTATTCTGTATCCTTTCTATTAATTCCTGACAATAGATCCCAAATTATTTCTTATTTTCCCAGTTCTGAAAAGAACCATCATCAAATTTACATGAAAGACAATTTCAGTGAAAAAATATACTACAATAGCACTTCTAAGTGATACATAATCTTATAAGCTGGAAAAGTTAATATAATAGACATTCCCCATTGTTCTAATTACTTTTCACAGAAAATTATGGCAAAAGATATGTTAACTAATAGAAATAGATACTCTCTGAAAAAATATATGAAATTCTTATGAGCAAATATAATTTATTCCTTTCAGAAGCAAAAGCAGAACTTTTCAATTTAAGTAGTCTCATTAGGAGTCTTTTGACACACATATTTTTGGGTTTCAGCATATGGTCATTGTCATGTTACATATATCTAAAAACCAAAATTATGTAAGATTTATTTTTAATAGGACAATATTATGGTTAAAACTTTGTAAATGCTGTGATTATTAGGTATGTACAGAAATTAAGGAAAACATCATTCATTAAAGGGCCCTGGAAAACAAAGCTATTCTAGTTAATTACACATCTGATTGCCATTTTTAGCCTAATATTCTGCTTATTGAATAATGTGTTTTATCATTTGAAAATAGAAATTTTGTTTTTATGTTGAAATAGACTGATCACAGGGAATTGTTTAATCACAATTCCTCTTCAAATGATAGCCAATAATACAATATAATGTGAGATTAAATTTAAGATAATTTAATATTAAAATACTTAAAGGTGATACTTTATCATTTTTAGAATCTTACTAAAATTCTTCTTTTAGCCTTCTTAAGCTTCTATGTATTAACTTCTCATTTTTCAGAAAATATTACAAATGATATGTGACACTAATTATTTCAATTGTTAAAATGTACAATTTAAATGAACACTCAATTTGGAGATCTTAAAAAAATGTAAATTGGCCATAATATATTTTTAAGACTAGATTCTTACTATTTCACTCTAACTTCTAAGTCTCTAAACACTTTATATTTATTTCTTAGTGACCTGAGGACTCTGTTATGTATTAAATAGTCATGCAAATTTTTTTATCACAAATTGAAAAAGTTTATTAACATCATAAATTCAACATTTGAAATTTTTCTTAAATGCTTGGAACTTTGTTTATATTATTTTCAGATATTGGATAATTTACAAATTGTATCTGAATGAAAATCAAATGTAAAATTTGAATTTCAAGCTACATAGTTCTTCCACTATTCCTCCCTCACACTTAAATTCTTACTATATATTTCTGGCTCTTCAGTGACAACCATCAGCCACCTTTGACAAATCTGACTTAATTAAATGTTCTATTAATTATTTTCTTCTTTTTTATACTTATTTCATGGGAATTATTCACTTTTATTATAATTGAATTTGAAATAACAGTGAAATTCCATACAACAAAAATTTCATTGTTGATAGTAGACAAGACACAATATAAATTTGTGTATATAGAATGTGATCCAAATAAAAATCTGCTTTCTTTTTTTCTCTGAAATGGACAAGGCAATTCTAAAATTCACTTGTAATGCACAGCACCAAGAAGAGCCAAAGCGATCTTGGAAAACAAAACAAAACAAAACAAAATCTACCACACTATACACAAAATTTAATTTCAGAGAGCTTGCCAATCTAAATGGTGAAATAAAACAATACACCTAATAAAAGAAAACATAGAAAAACACCTATAATTAATTTGGAGCAGTCTAAGACAAAATAATCACCAAGGGGAAAATTGATAATTGTGTTATATTAAAATTTAAAACTTCTGTTTAACAAAACAATCTTAAGGGAATAAAAAAAATCATTCATAGAATTGGAGAAAATATTTGCATTCAGATATACAACAAATAACTCATGTCCAAAATGTGTAAGGAAAGTCTACAAATCATTGCAAAATGCATACACAAATGCCAAGATAATCTGTAATGGTGAAACCTAGTAAGGCCTGTTGTGATAGAGAAGCCAGCATCTGAAGAAACAGTGCTGTGTTACATCAGAGATAAGTGGTTATGCAGAGATAAAAATATTATGTAAGAACAAAGAACATCTACTCACAGTTGATTTATTGTTAGATAATGCTCATAGCAACATGACATACATTGTAACCAAGGGCATGTTTACTAGTGATGAATCCCAGGTATGGCTTTTGTGCTATTCCTACCCCACAGCCCTGTCAAATTGTGCTTGGACATAGAGAGAAGTTTAATTTGTTTGCAGGAAGACAAGAAGGAGCTCTTAACAGAGACACTCTGGCATCTCCAAATTCTGATTCTTTTAGTCTTCATATACCAATTTCTGTCAAAAAAAAAGCATTTCACAGAGATCTTTGTAATTGCAATATGAAGGTTCTCAACAACGTTAGTTGTCAGAGAAATTCAAATTAACAACACAATGCAGCACTGCTACTACACATAAAAGAAATGCTACAATTTTTAAAATCATGCTAATACAAAGTATTGGCAAGGATGAAAATTAACGGGGACCTTTATGTGTTACTACTGGTGGGAGTGAAACATGATAAAATCACTTTGAAAAAAATCACATGGCTGTATCAATGAAAGCTGAGTACACCCAGTACTTATGTTCCAACAATTCTACTTCTAAATACAAAGCCAAAAACATGTGTATTTATATTCCCCAAAAGTCAGGACTCAAAGTGGCCACTTCAGCATTATTTGGAATAGCTAAACAGTAAAACCAACCCAAAAGTTCATCAATGGATGAATGAAAAGTAAATGCTGGCATATGCATACAATAAAACAATTGTATCATTTCATTTCTAATATGTGAAACAGGTATATACTTTTAGAGGTCAAGATAGTGGTTACACATACTTTGTAGACTGTGACTAGTGACTGGAAAAGGGTATGTTAGGGATCTCTGGGTTCCTATTAAGCTATTTGTTGATCAGAGTTTAAATTATAGGCATACATTCTGTTTATGAATATTCATGAAACTGTACACTAAAACATAAAAATCAAAGCTTTACTTATTTTCTATTTTTTAATAGGTCTACTAAACTTTCCAAGACCAAATTTTGGTCTCAGAAGAAAAAGTGCAATTCACATCAATTTTCTATTATTTTCCAAAATATAAGCAATTTAGAATTAATTATGAAGTTTTAGAGTTTAGTTTGGCTTTTTTATTCATCATTCGTTAATTTAAAAAAAAACAACCCACATTACAAATATAAATCATTATTTGATCCCCTTTACCCTCATGTACCACCCCCTCTTCCCTTACCCTCTGGCAACCACTAAGCTATTGTCTATGTCTATGAGTTTTTGTTTCTTTGCTTTGTTCCTTTGTTGCTTTCAGTTTTATATCCAGCATATCAGTGAAGTCATAATGTTCTCAACTTTTTCTGTCTGATTTATTTCACTTAGTATAATAATCTCAAGATCTATCCATGTTGTCATAAATGGAAGTATTTCATCTTTTCTTATGTCAGAGTAGTATTCCATTGTGCATATATACCACATCTTCTTCATCAAAGCATTTATCGAGGACACTTTGGTTGTTTCCATGTTTTGGCTACAGTAAATAAAGCTGCATTGAGCATCGGAGCACATATATCTTTATGGATAAATGTTTTCAGATTTTTTGGGTTATATACCTATGAGAGGGATTGTTGGGTCATATAGTAATTCTAATCTTAATTTTTTCTTTAAGATTTTATTGGGGAATTAGGGGAGGAGAACAGCATTGAGGAATTGAGGAAGGGGAACAGACAAGTTGCTGTCCTTTTGTTCTTCAGTCTAGTTGTGGAGGACATCACTTCACTGGCCTTTGTTGGTATTATGATCATTGCTCTCTTCCTGGCTGATGCAGATTGGTCACCGACCATTGGACGGCCGCTCACAGCAGCTCATGGCAGCTCACAGCAGCTCTTATCAGCTGCCAGCCACTCAAACTGGCAGTTGGCCACTCATAGCAGCCCATTGCAGCAGGGGTTGCAGCCTACGCCATCGCTGGCGACTCACTGCTGCCCAGCTCCAGGTCGAGCTGTTGTTCACCATTTTAGCTATAGAGGCTTCAGCATCACTGGCCCATGCGGGAATTGAACCAGCGGCCCTGCTGCTCAGAGTTCGTGCTCCCAAGCCAACTCTTAACCAACTGAGCAACTCAGCCGGCCTCAAGTCTTAATTTTTTGAGGAACCTCCACATTGCCCTTCTTCGAGACTGCACCAATTTTCATTCCCACCAACAGGTTCTTTGTCATTCCAGCAAAATAGAAAAAAATCTAAGCATTCTAGATTATTCAAGATCATATAAATGTTAGGCTATACATTGATTCAGTAAAGAAGTGAAATGGTACAAAATATTTAGAACTTAAAAGAAAAAAGGTTTTAAAGTAAATTTGACTATAGGTTCATTGACAACTATGATATAGACTAAAAACATAAGCACAAGTTATTAGAATCATTCTTCCAGAGATTGGGAAAGACACATCGTATGTCTACATACATTGTTTACCTGGTGTATTATTTTAGATATATACGTTATATAAACCAAAAACATAAGTTTGCCTAAATCAAAATAAAACAGATTGTGATTTTTGCACCTATGCTCATATTTACTAAGAGATTACCTGAAACATCAATCTCATTTTGTTCGATGGTTATACAGTCAGTATATTTGTTAGAGACTAAACCTAGTGACAATGGGAGTAATGACAGCTTCAATGACATTGGGAAATTTGGTTATGATACATTTTATGAGGCAAATGCAAATTTTATGGGGTACGTACTTTTGAAAAACACTTTAAAGATTTCCTTTTCTGTAGCACATAATTAGTTAAGCCAAACACTGCTCTTGGGTATGGCATATGTTGTAAATGCCTCTTGGCTGACTTTGTTGAATAAGTTTATAAAGTTGTTGCAGTATATATTTTTGCCAAAAGAGAAAATAAATATTGCCCTTGTAGTGTTGTTTTGAGGACATCATTTTAAAGTTAGGACTATTCCTAATGGAAAACCTTTTGCAATGCAACTGTGACAGCATTGAGATAGGGCTAAAAATATCAAGTGTAAAGAAAGAATAAAGATGACTTTGTGAAGCATTTGAAAACAGGAAAAATATATTTTTGGAAATAGCTTTATAAAAGATTAATCTCTTCAGAAATAGCCAAATGGTAAGAATATGAAGGGATATAATTAACAAATGTCATAAAATATTATGCAATATAGAGTTTAGATGCTATTTGTATAAATCAAGGCTATATCACATTCTAATTCAAGCCAAACTTCAAAAATATAAGTTACACAAGTCAAAACTAGGTTATCATTATAAATGCACTTAAAAGAATAAAAAAGGCAAAGTGTGTTCCTTTTATTTTTTTATTTTATTTTTTTCTGTTGGCTATCACAAAGAAACTTTTTTAACTCTGTTCTCTGTAAGTAAATGTAGGTGAGTTGTATATTACATTAGTAGGTGCAATGGCTTTGAGCTGGGAAGAGAAGCTAAATCAAAGCAAGTCAATCAAATTTCAAAAGCAACATAAAATGAGGTAGTAATATGTTCCCTATTTAATATATATGAACTGGATATAGAGAAACAGTTATAAAATCATTTGACAATATACATATGAAAATGTTTTCAATAAATTGTTATTAAAGATAGAATAGTAGAATAAGAACTGAATGACTTGACCTTGAGAACACATATTCCCTCATATTAAGAAACACAACTTTGAGTAATAATTCACCTATGAAAAAATTCCCAGATTTAAGTGATTCCCACCCCAATCAAAATGTAGAATATTTCTATCTTTGCAGTTGATGCCCCCACCTCTACTCCTACTCCAGACTATCATTAATCTGATCTATATCACCAAAATTTTTTTGCCTGTTCAAAGATTTCACATAAATGGAAACATACAGTGCACGTGTGTGTGTGTGTGTGTGTGTGTGTGTGTGTGTGTGTGTGTGTCTAGCTTCTTTTACTGCACATAATGCTGGGGAAATTTACCCATGTTGTTGTAATATCTAAAATTTGTTCATTTTTATTTCTTAATTGATTTCTACTCTATGAATGTACTACAATGTTTAAAAATCCATTCTCTTGTCAAGGAATATTTGTGTTGTTTCTAGCTTTTCTTTACTGTGAATAAAACTTCCATGAACATTCATATACATGTCTGTCTGCAAACATACGTTTTCATTTCTCTTGAGTAAATACCTAGGAAAAAAATTACTGGGTCGCCTACCTAGCATCTACTCATGAGAAATGAGAATATATGTTCACCAAAAAAAAACACAAAAAAACCTCCATGCTAACATTCATAGCAGCCCCTTCCTTCCTTCCTTCCTTCCTTCCTTCCTTCCTTCCTTCCTTCTTTCCTTCCTTCCTTCGTTTCTTCCTTTCTTCCTTCCTTCCTTCCTTCCTTCCTTCCTTCGTTTCTTCCTTTCTTGCTTCCATTCTCTCCTTTTCATTCTATTATAAGAATCTCCTTTGGGTTAGAAGATGAGATTAAATGTTAATGGTTGATGCAGATATTCTCTTTCCTTTTTAAGGGGATCAGTGATTTCACAGTCAAACATCTTGTGAACTAGTTAATTCTGAGGAGAATAATGAAGCTGATATGACAGAGATATTTCAATCTGTATCTGGAGTTTTAAAGTATTAACCTAGTATCTAAGACATGAAAACCTGTTGTGTGCCTGGAGTGGGGGTGGTAAAGAAACAATAAGCTATTATATCAATGTGGAGGTAGACTAGGCACAAACAGCAGCACAATCAGCCTCCGCTTTTCATAGAGTGACAGTGGCAAAGACAGCAACCACTCAGATAGCAACTTCCAGAGTCCTGGGGCAAAAGGCAAAGCAAAGGTAGTGCTGGACAGCTGAGGACACAGCTGTCTAGGACAGCAGTCATGCAATGAGGGTTGGCATTGGCACAGACAACAAAGAGAGCTGAAATAAAGGGATCTAGTCAGAGCGTGGTGCCTTGAGAAAGCCCCAGAAATAATTATTAGTAAATAATAAATCAGGGTATTAATATCTGGGGAGTAAATCTGGAGGCTTATAACCTAATAATGTGGGTATAAAAGTAATATATGTTCTCATTTTGAAGACACTAATTCATGACAACAGCGGGAATGGGTTTTGGTTTTGTTCATTCAAGTAATTCATATATTCAGGGTTTATAATATGTGAGCTTACAGACATTAACCTAAAATTAATCAACTGAAGACATATTCTTATTGAATAAATCCAGTAATGCCGTTTTAGCTTTAGAAACTCTCAGAAAATTAGTGGTAAAATTCTGTTGAAATAGTTCTACAATGCAGGCTTGGGTAATTATGTAAGGCTTGTGCTCACCAGTTAGAAAGGTTATTTCCTTTTCTCTAGTTACTCAATTACATGAATAATAATATTGAGATTGTCTACTGGTCACTGGGATTAATGTTGCTTCTGAAAAAATCCAGAATTTTTCGCCAGTCTTCCTGGTCCCAGAGGGATCTTTCCACATTTCTCAATTAAGAATCCCATGTATAATGATTACTTATTATTTTAGTAGAATCAAAGTCAAAGTTTTCCAAGACAGACATTACAGTTGTAAATTCTGAGTACATCTTAACTATGCTGTTACACCCACGAGGTAACTGAGAATAAGAAATTCATTCCTAGGCATATCTAAACTGGAAAGCTAAATTACAGATGTAGCATGTAGGAAAGAACATGGTTCCATCCTTTTTCTTTAAGCAGGTATAATTTAATTTTAATTTTAGCTTGCCTGTTGTCATATAAAGCTCACCATGCTTTAAAATGGTAGTGTCTCCTCTGTAATTATAATTGGTACATTTAAAAATCACAAAACTATAACAAAGAGCATCCTTTTAAATGCCTCCTTACAGAGGTTACCAGTAGCCATGCAGGCTTACCTCCCACTTTGATCACGAGGCCATGAATAACTAGAAATGATCCTTTAATATGTGGCTGCTGTAACAATTTGTAGAAACTGGTATTTTTGCCTCTTTGGTTTGAGAGCCGGCCAGAAATCTTTACTCAAAACAAAGCATCATCTTTCCAATTGCTGGTTGCCAGGTGCGATTGTCTGCAGCTCTTATCAAGGTCCCTCTGTGTTATATTTGGAATATGCTTAAAACTTCCTCTCTTATTTATGTTCCTTTTCCACTTCTGTTATATAATTTCTTTTTTTTTTTAGAAAAAGTTTATTAATGTATACCAAGAAATAGTGAACCAATCTGCCTTCCACTTTCAAGTTGAGCAAATTTTCAATTTCATCTCAATTCTATAAAATAGGAATGAAAATACTGTTTTATTGATTCTCAGACATGTGTTTTTTCCATATTTTAACATCTTTGAAATGTGCCTTATAGTAGTAGATGATATCTCAGATTTGATGAATATGGTAGCTAGCACCTCATAAGATTAAATGAGTAAATACAATAAATTTAAGGTATTTATAACAGTGCCTGGCACTGAACAAACATTCAATAAATATGTGTAATTATGATTTTATTCCGTTAGGTAATAATCTTTTTAAAATAAGTTAATGGTTTATAATCTAAGGAAGCAATCTGTACTTACATGTTAAAGGTGTGGGGGGGGAACTTTCCAAGCTGGTGAAAGTACAGAATTTTTGTAAGAAAACAAAAAAATTTTTTTAGTGCAATCCCTTTATTGTTATATTTGACTTTTCAATATATAAAAATTGAGATGAGGAATTGAAATCCTTGGAAGCAGTCAAGTAGTTGCGGACAGAATATTATTAAACAATATTAATATTTAGTAATATATTTCCATTAGAAAATGGCTACAATAATCATAGAAAATGTGTAAATTGTTGTTTGAGTAACAGTATTTTCACAATGAATATTAGTAGTGTCATGCCACTTTATATCCAGAAGTCTATCTTTACTGAACAAATACTATCTAATATGATCATTTGCGGCTACATAGTTGACAGTCTCTGCTGATATTTTTAAATTATTTTTTATTGTGAATGTTATATAATTTCTTGAATATCAATTTTTCACACAATAAAAAGAAAAGAAATTATTATGCCATGACCTTCTTTAACTCTTTAAACATGCACACAAAACCTCCTATATTTAATATGAATTATTAGGTACTTGGCTCTAAGTAAGGGAGATTTTATGTTACATCCATTTCTACTGAAAGTAAATGCCATGTCAAACTTATTAATTATATGTCAACCCAATCTGATTTATTAATTATATTTCATAGATGATGTTTGCTCCTTATTGTCCTAATTTCAGTTTTATGAGGGGATCTAAAGTTTCTAATAACATATTGAAGTTAAAGAAAAAAAATCTTAGAGTTCCATACGAGGTCAGACAATTAAGTTCGCGAACTCATCCTAGAAAAAGTGCTACGTGCCTCATTGCTGAATATCACTAGTCACCTTCAAAGTATTCCCCTTGGGAAGCTATGCACCAATGCCAGTGCCTAGTCCACCCTTCAAAGCAATTTTGGAACTCTTTTTCTGGAATGTCCATTAGAGCTGTTGTCGTGTTACCCTTGATGTCCTGAATGTCATCAAAATGTCTTCTTTTCAATATTTCCTTCTTTTTCTGGTAAAGAAAGAAGTCATTGGGGGCCAGATCAGGTGAGTAAGGAGGGTGTTCCAATACAGTTATTTGTCTACTGGCTAAAAACTCCTTCACAGACAGTGCCGTGTGAGTTGGTGCATTGTCGTGATGCAAAAACCATGAATTGTTTGTGAAAAGTTCAGGTCTTCTATCTTTTTCATGCAGCCTTTTCAGCACTTCCAAATAGTCAACTTGGTTAACTGTTTGTCTAGTTGGTACAAATTCATAATGAATAATCCCTCTGATATCAAAAATGGTTAGCAACATCATTGCAACAAGTTCTAAAACTTAATTGTCAAACATTGTATGTTACATGTATATTATACCAAGCCTCTTGGGCATCTGGAAAATGAGAGCAACACTCAGTGTTGGTGTCAGAGACATAGTCAGATCCTTGAAGAAGAAAAGAACTTGAGGAATACATGTCACTCTCAGGATTTTCCTATACAAACCAGCTGTGATGTTTGTATAGCTTTCTTCCAAACTAAAGGAAACTAGTTAAAATATTTTAGATTACTTCAGATATGCCACCACTAATATCACCTTAGCAAGAATTAAGAAGACCAGGCATTGTACTTGCATTACCTTTTTTTTTCACATCAGAAAGAAAATTCTTATGAACTCTAATGTTCTTTTGAAAACTTGAGGAAAAGAAAAAGCCTCGTTAAGCTGAGAGTGGTGTGAAATACTCTCCATTGTCTCCCTCCCTCTCCCCACTGCCCCCAGCTTTCCTCTTTCAGTCTGTACCCCTCACATCCTTCCAGTTCTAACATCATTTCTCTCACAATCCCTCTATACAAGGCAGAGTAAGTGTGGTCTTTCTCTCTCTTTTTTTTTTTTTCTTCTTATAATTTCCTAGGCAGTGGTCTACCACAGACCTTCTCACATTGCATGGTAACTGTTCCTCAAGCTGTCCCTGTTAGCAGGTCGAAAGAACCTTTGATGCCAACCTGGCTCTTATTTGCATATTAATATCCAATACCTCATATAGCCCTGACACACAAAGTAGATCATCAGTAATTATTGAATACAAAGAATTATGCCAGCTAGGCTGCACAGAATATGAAGGTACAAATAGAAATTTTTAAAAAGTGAGAGTCTTCAGGGCTAGCCAATCAAATTTGTATTATTACACCAAACTTGGTTCAATCTGAAGAACTTTATGGTGTTAGTATAATTGAAAATATTATCAAGCTATGAGCTATTAATTTAATACCAGATAGGAAGGGGGTCTATCATCTGATCTGTGATTAAGAAACATTATTTAGGAACTTGTGAGGGAAACAGAGATGGGTAGTGATTAGAGCCTTTACAAGGATGCTAACTATCACAAATCAATATATTAAAAAATTAGCAACATTTGATGCTCTTCTTTTTTCTGATAACACATGACAGAAGCTTGGTGATACTTGGAGTATATTTGTTCCTTTAGGAACCAGATGAAATGTCTTCACTTTTGGACTTATTTTAATTGACCTTCAAATGTGAATCATAATGTAGTACAAGAAAAATCTGTATTTTAAGAAAATGCAGTCTAAATATAAGGTTTAAAATAAAACTAGAATATTTTACAAGTACTAGAGAAGAAATAATATCAACTGGGATCAATATAGATAAACTTATTGTCTTTTACCCAGAAAGCAGTAGATCCTTATATAGCTAAAAATGCACTTGAATGTATTTTAATATAATTGGCCATTATATAAAACAAAACAAAAAAAAGCATGATTTCCAGGATTAGACATAAGAAAATTTTCATGATTCGGTGTTCACTCATTTATAAAATATTTACAGAAAAATAAAG
>NW_017731380.1:6414886-6416254 GCF_001890085.2 Hipposideros armiger | reverse complement strand
CTAGACTACAAATTCCATTAGAGCAGGAGATATGACTTGACTTTGTATCAAGTGTGTCTAAGTAATGCAGTTACATTTTAAATAATGTAAAATAAATTACATTTTAAATAGATAACAATGTATCCTCACTGAATAGATGATATATCAATATAGACATAAGGGTATTTTATATACCACTAAGGTATTTTCTAGACATACCTTGCATTTTCAAGCTTCATTTGTTTCCTTGAGTTTTTTTGTTGTGATCTGGGGTTATTTTACCATCTCTACTATTGCATCTTCCCTCCATCACTGTCTTTAATATGAAAATTCTATTCAAGGTCAAGCTTAATAATAATAAACAGCATAGATTTAATGTGCGCTATAGATGAGTCATTTGGCATATGTGTTTCATGCCTTTGAGCTGGCTCTGACTCCTAACAACCGTATAAATAAATGAGTGATGTCTACAATGTCCTGCCCTCAACAGCTCTGCTCAGCTCTGGCAGACTTATGCCTATGGCTTCTTTTATACAGACAATCCATTTCATATTTTATCTCCCTCTTTTGCTGTTGTCTTTTATTTTCCCAGCATTATTCTTTTTCAAAGAGCCCTATTTACTTTTAGATTAATTGGTTTAAATCTGTAATTTTAAAGCTCTGATACAAATAGAAAGGCATTGTTTATAGTACAGAAACAATTGAAATTTGAAATTGTTAAGGGGGCTCATTTGACACTCTTTTGTTTTGACAAAATTGTGTCTCTTATTTTGATAAAATCGTTTTCAGTGACAATATGTTACTTTTAAGTGTGAAATATGTCATCATAACACATGGTAAATGCATGTAACAAATGCCTTAATGTTGCATATCATCTTCTTAATCTTTAGATCTAAAAGTAAGAGATTATTTAGGAAGTATTCATATTCAATAATCATGTGCAATACATATCTTCCCATTAAACACTTTAGGAGAAGGAAAATACTCTTTAATAGTCTATATTGTAGAATGTTTTCAAATGTTTTTGATCTTGAAACCATTTCTAGCAACAAAATTTTAATAAAATAAATAAAAAAGACATGAAATGGAATTGCTTTGGTTTGAGTGGATTCAAGAGGTAGAGAGCTCCACCTACTTAGTAATATGTCAAGCAGGCCTGAGGCACCTCTGAGCTCAGTGCAAAGAAGATGATCACTTAATACGACAAATCAATCATTTTCTAACATTATTCTAACAGACCATTAGTTGCTTTTATACATCACATTAATAACATTAATGCCTGATCTCATCTCCATATTTTCACTCATTAGTATTAAATCATTTTTACTCTTCAATGAGCAGAATATACTACTTTGAGTAAGGGAATACTGATAATTTATTACTGCATAA
>NW_017731380.1:6392425-6414556 GCF_001890085.2 Hipposideros armiger | reverse complement strand
GGAAGAGCCTCCAGGGGTCATCAAACTGCGGCTCGCGAGCCACATGTGGCTCTTTGGGTATGTACATGTGCTCTGAAGTAAAATTGAAAATGAAAATAAAATTATCATAGTTTCATTTATAATATTACTTTAAATTTTCCTTATTTGTAAAAATATATTTATGGCTGTCAAATAATTTTTAAATTGTTTTGAGGCACAGGATTGGCTCTTCCAGGGGTCAGCAAACCTTTGAGATGGAACGTACCCAAGGAGCCGCATGTGGCTCATGAGCCATGGTTTGCCAACTCCTTTTATGAAATATGTAGTTCACAGGCAAATACAAACATTTGTTTACATCTCTATGTTGAGCATTTACCCATTGATCTCAACAGTGTTAAATATTTGCCCTTTGGAGATCAATGTTCTCAATGTTGCAATTATTTCAAGAATCTTATGAGGGGCATTTTGAAATAAAAACATTTGCAAAAATGTTTACAGTTTAGATTTCTAAAAACACCTAAGTTTTTATGAATCCTCCCTTCAACAGTGTAAAATATTTCAAGTCATATAAATTAATGGTTATTAATTATAAACATATTGTAAATATCGAGCATAACAAAGATAACAAACAGCATAGCACAACAAATACTGTGGCTGGTTCATAACCTTTCAGATTATTTTGAAAATTGCATATGTACATTTCTTATTATTACAAAGAAAAGCTATATTCTTAAGCATTTTGTTATAGTTTGGTTTTTCCATTAAATGCATATCATGGTTTTCATTATCATCAAATACTTTTAATGTCACAATATTTTAGAGTTTGGATACATTTATCTCACCATTCCTTATTAAATACACGCTTTTCTATTACATAATGCTACAATTAACTTTGGACAGTATAATGTATAAAACATTAATTATTTCCTTGGGATAAATTCCTACATAAGGCATTGCAGAAAAGGAGAGAAGGCATATTTTAAAACTTTCAGCATATTTTGCCATGTTGAAAGCTTGTGATCATTTTCATAGCTAGCCATTAATCATGGACAAGAATACACCAGCACTAACCTACAGCCTAAAACAAGTATAGTCAGATTTTTAAATGGCATTTAACTAACCTATTTGTTTTATTAATATGCAATAATTACTGGACAGGTACTTTTTTTTATGCCTTTATTGGTATTTGTGTTCTTTCCTTTCTGTATCAAACCATTTTCATTATGTTGTTTACTTAAGATAGAATTGCCTAATATACTAGTAATAAACCTTAATTTTATTGTGTATTATTATTTTATAAAGTCTGGATTTTATTTGCTAATAGTTTATTGAATTAAGAAACTATTTAGTTTATTAAAAAGCATGGTAATTATCTATTACTTGAGAGTATGGACTATTCAATTTTGTACCTCTATTAGATGTTATTGACAAATTAATTATTTTATATGTCTATTTTCCTCCAGCTTCTTGAGGAAATATTGAAAATTCATGTCTTTCTATAAAATTCATATTTCTATTGGAATTATTTTTTATATAAAGATATATTTAATTTTTAAATTTACTTTTATATTGTCATTTCTCTTTAAAAATTGTTGGGGACAATTGCTTTTCCTACTAATTTCTTGTTTTTTATTTGTATTAAAATTAGATTTAGAAATAATTATTCTTTTACATTTTTAAAATTCTTTAATTTTCCCTTATATTCTATTAGGTTTGATTTATGTTTATGTGAATAATTTGAATCAGTAAATTTATGGATATAAAATTAGAAACATTTGTAATATTATCTTTTAATTCTTTACATTATTTTTCTTTATTACAATTTTATGTTATCTTTTCATTTTTCCAGCTTTATTGTGGTATGATTGACAAATAAAAACTACATATATATATATATATATTACTACACGATTTTTTAAAGATTTTTTAAGATGTACATGTTGATTTAATATATATATATTATATATATTATATATATATAATATATATAATATATATAATATATATATATATAAAACACACACACATTGTGAAATGATAACAGCAATCAAGTTAACACACCCATCAGCTCATATTGATACCACTATTTTTGTGTGTGGCAAGAACACTTAGGATCTACACTCTAAACAGATTTGAAGTGTAAAACACAATATGATCAACTATAATTGCCATGCTGTACATTAGATCCCCAGAACTTAATCACTTATAACAAAAAGTTTGTTACTTTTGACCAACATCTACTCCCTTCCCCTGGCCCCCAACACCTGGAAACCACCTTTCTACTATCTGCTCTAATAGTTCAACTTTTTTTAGATTTTACTTTTTTTAGGTCTTCACTGAAAGTGAGATCACATAGCTTTATCTTTCTGAGAGGCACATAAAATTTTAGACGCACAAGCTTAGAAATCACGAAGACCAACCCTTCCTCTTTGTAAATGAGCACATAGAGACTCAAATAACTTTGATATCTGCTCAAGATATAAATCTTTAGATTAAAAAAAGCCATTGTCATTCTTAAATATTCTGTGGAACTTATACAATCATCAAACATCCAGTTTAACAATTTAACTTTAAATATATTAGTGTAAACTGGCATTTGAGTCACGGACTTAGACTTTGGAGACATAAAAGCAATTTGTTTCCATTCTATTTTTATTTCCTATCTTAAAAATGAGTTTCCTTTCTTTTTTGTAAGACAGATAGTAGAAATTTACATTGTTCATCACTACTAGTGATCAAAGTTGAAAGAGTTTCTGGCTCATGGCTAAACCCAGATCTGCCATGGATAGGAAGTATATTCTTAAATGATTGTATGGTGTTTCTTTTACCATATAGTTTTTACATCATATGATGACATTGTCAAAAATCCTGAAATAGCATAATCTGTAAAACTGCAAGATCAATATACTAGTATTTAGTAAGATTTTATTGTGCATTTAAGAATAAACTGGGAACTGAGAACATTCAAATTCAAAACCAATGTGAGGCTCAGGAGCAATGTAGTGGTTCTCAACCTGTGGGTCGCGACCCCTTTGGGGGTCGAATGACCCTTTCACAGGGGTTGCCTAAGACTATCAGAAAACAGAAAGATATTTACATTCTGATTCATAACATTAGCAAAATTACAGTTATAGAGTAGCAACGAAAATAATTTTATGGTTGGGGGTCACCACAACATGAGGAACTGTATTAAGGGGTCACGGCATTAGGAAGATTGAGAACCGCTGCCTTACAGGATGGTTTATAAAGTGAGGAAGTGAAGAAGCTGTTGAACCTTTAAATGATTGGTTATTACAATGGAAGATTCCAGATGGCAGGGAATAGGTTCAAAATGATTACCTCATACCCTTTTAGGAGGACATAAATGTCTTTTATGATTATCAGAGGAATTTACAAGAAATAATGTAAGTTTGGTTTCACTTAAGTTCATGAAATAAGCTAGAATTAATTTTGTTACATGGCATAAACAATTTTGTCTGCTCACTGAATTTTCAAGTCTGGTCTCCATTTTGATTTTGATTTTAACAATACTGACGAGTGAAGTGTAATTATTAATAATCATGAAAAAAATTACAAAATGCTGAGCCTATTCCATTTTTTTATGTTAATCAGGCACTTTGATCAATGAAGTTTTTCAATGTCGATAAACTGATTGCCAAGAATTTGATAAATATGTAAACAGGGAGTCTATTAAGTAATTTGGGAATTAACTGCTGTATACTATGGCAGTAGTTATTAAATTGACTTGAAAAAGCTTTTGACAATTTATAAATGTCCCAAGAAATTTTTCCAAATATAATGTATTCATTTCATATTTTCTAAATGATCATGATATGTTGCATTATGGAAATCAAATCATTTTGCTTGTTTTGAAATTCAATTTTCAAATACTTATTATAGAAATACCTCTTTACCTTGAAAGAAATTCTTTAGTGCAATGTTACTAAAGAAACAATAATGATTATTTATTTATAAATTATAAAAGCAAGTCCCAGTTTCTCCTAACACATGATTAAATAGTATTAGTCAATAGAGTATAGTTACATGTACTAAGTAAGAAAAAGGATTTCATGTATTGCCAAATAAATTATTTGAGCTCTGTGAATCAAATTAAGTCTCCAAATGAATATCTAAAAAAACACAAGTAAGTATGAGGTATGACAATTGAGTTTGCAAACTTGTTGCAATGAGGTTGCTAACCTTTTTGGATATCAGAGGGATTATTCATTATGAATTTGTACCAAGTGGACATACAGTTAACCAAGTTTACTATTTGGAAGTGCTGAAACGGCTGCATGAAAAACTTATGGCAGCCTGAACTTTTCGCCAATTCAGAGCTCTTGCATCATGACAATGCACCAGCTCACAGGGCACTGTCTGGGAGGGAGTTTTTAGCCAGTAAAAAATAACTATATCAGGACACCCTCCCCATTCACCTGATATGATCCCCAATGGCTTCTTTCTTCACCCAGAGAAAAAGAAAATATTGAAAGGAAGACATTTTAATGATATTCAGGATATCAAGAATAATACAACAACAGCTCTGATGGCCATTCCAGAAAAAGAGTGTCAAAATTGCTTTGAAGGGTGGACTAGGTGCTGGCATCAGTGCATAGCTTCTCAAAGGGAGTGCTTCAAAGATGACCATAGTGATATTCAGCAATAAGGTGTATAGCACTTTTTTGTGGGATGAGTTCGCGAACTTAATTGTCAGACCTCCTAATAACCTCTTCCTGCAAAGAGCTTTTATGCAACTACAGAAATATATCAAATTTAATGTAAAAACAAACAATTAAAAATAGCAAAATTCAAATAAACACATTGTCATATGACAAATTTTGCTTTGAAAACCAAATTGTTATTCTGACCAATTATGATAATTACTGCTTCAGGGTGTGCACTCACACCAACATGTGCTGCATAAAATTCAATTTTCCTATTACTTTTTACTAATTTGAACCACTCAGGGGTTATGTAACAGACTTGAAAAATCAAAGTAGGAAGAGTCATAATTTCAACATGTATAAAGAAGGGAATTTTGCTATTATAAGGAGAGCAGACAGAGGAACTGTAATATAACAATGTGATTTGGTGTTATTTTGATTTTCAGCAACTGACTAGACTTAACTATGGGGACATATGTCTCAAATCTAATGAGTAATTTAATAAATGTTTGTCATTCATATTGGTTACAAATATAAAATATTAAAACAATTAGCAAACTGACAAATTATAAATATGTTTACTGTCTAATTCTTAGGGATAACTTTAAAATAAACTTTTTTGTTATAAAAGCTTCAAATCATTTTATTGAAATAATAAATATTTATATTAAAATGTACATAATTACTGGTATAAATTAATTAATAGCTAAATCGAGAATGGATATTTACCAGGGCACATGGACATAAATGAATGAATTTAGAAATTTATTTCAACTTTCAGTTTGAATTGTATCTACAAATTCCAGCTATGTTTTAATTGTAAGCATTGATTTGTAAAGAAAACTAAGAAATTTCATGAAAATATTAAACAGCAGAAATTGCTATAATTTGATCTATTCTTTTGATATATGAAAATTCTCTAGTTAAAAACAATTTAATTCTAAAAGATGGCTGATAATATGATATCTTCATAAACACAAAGAACTATATAGCAACAGCTAACATGGTATGGATATCCAAATTAAGTAGATTTTGTCTCTTGGTTTTTGTTTTTTACCTTAGTTGAAAGTTGGTAGAGAAACTTGAGCATGTAAAGGAAGATATAGTAAGTTATCTTTGCACTTTCAATATCACTATTTTAAGATAATTATAATAAATTCACTAAAAAATTTGATACTTATTTATATTTATATATTTACATATGCAAATATATGTTAATAAGTACATTAAAATATATAAATATATTTGTAAATTTTACAATAAAAACATTTAAAATAAATATTAAAGCAGATTTGTGATCAAGTAATAGAAATTAACTTTGCTATTTTTCAACTATGATATTTACTTTAATTTTCACTCTATTATTTGTAACCCTTACTTGTAATGAGAAAGCATTCCCAAATTGCTTCTAAAGCAGTATTTTTATAATGGTATAAATATCAGCTATTACCTTTAAAAGCCTAGACATGAAAAGTTATTCATAAAAATCAATGTCAGTTA
Organism: Hipposideros armiger; assembly: GCF_001890085.2. NCBI lineage: Eukaryota > Metazoa > Chordata > Mammalia > Chiroptera > Hipposideridae > Hipposideros > Hipposideros armiger. The sequence goes on along the minus strand of NW_017731380.1, from coordinate 6,408,413 downwards.
AATTTATGCAAATTATTTTAAAGAAAGTTAAATGAGAACTTCAGAAGTTCCATAATCTACATCTGAATTAGCCATGTTACCCCAGAACTTCTAAGAAACTATTCTGTTTACCAAGTCCTCTATTTTTCAGGCCACATTCGTTCTGTATCTTAAAAGACTCTAGTTTGTTTCACTTTTTCATGGACTAATGTTGTCAAAAGACTTTAGAATGTTCTTCAAGTTAGTGCTTTTTCATCTCCTAACCTGAAAGACATTCAGTTAGTCTTTTTATTTTTTTTTATTTTTTAAGATTTTATTGAGGAATTGGGGAAGGGGAACAGCCAAGTTGTTGTCCTTCATTCTTAGTTGTGGAGGGCACAGCTAACTCAGCTCCAAGTCCAGTCACCACCTGGCCACTTGTAGGCATCCCGCAGCCAATCAGCTCAAGGTGTAATGTTCAATCTTAGTTTCGGGGGGAGAGAGATGAAGGGAGGGTGCAGCCCACTATCCCATGTGGGAGTCGAACCGGTAATCTTGTTAGGAGCACGTGCTCTCACCAACTGAGCCAAACTGCCACCTGTTGGCAGCTCAGCAGCAGCTCAGCTCGGGCACAGCTCACTGGCCCATGTGGGAATCAGACCAGCGACCCTGTTGCTCAGACCTCATGCTCTTAACCAACTGAGCCACTCGCCCGCCCCATTCAGTTAGTCTTAATTGCTGGCTGGATAATTATCTGGCCAGCATGTAATCTAACTAAGAAATGGACATACCCTAATTTGTCTACAACAGAAAAAGATACATTTCACTTAATATTCATTAAAGTGCTTTCAGATCACTTTGGTGTGAGATTTGTTTTGCATTTGGAGGTATGGGCCATAGGCCACTGACTTGCCTCTTTTATACTTGTTATCAAAGCTAACAATATCTACCTACCAAAATTATGGCAAAGTGTAAAGACATTTATGTAAAACTTCTTTGTCAATATCTATATACCATATCAAAATAAATATTCTGAAAATACAAATAAGGTGAAATTAGATATTTGTGCCCCAATTTAAAGAAATTCAATGCATGAAAGTCCTAAACATATGAAATATCTAGTAGAAATCAAAATTTAATAAGGATAGCACTTTCATTTTTAAACATAGTTCATATTGTGAGAGAGATAAGACAAGTATTTTTATTTTGTTCATTAAATTTTTACAGTACAGCTGTGAAGGGACATCTCAAAGAGATTAAGTTAAAGATCACAAGCATAGTAAGTACAAGGGTTAGGACTATGACCTAGGTGTTAATAGCATATCAAAATTTCCTTTCATTCCACAACAAGAATTTACATAGATGTTTGTGTACAGGGTAACATTTAAATGGGTCAAAATAAGATTGGAGTTTATATAGACTGTTATTCTACTTTCTTCTTTTAAACCCCACACTACCAAAAAAAAAAAGATTAAAGAATGTTTTATATCTAAGGAAAAAAGAAAATAAACCATAACTTCAAAACACAAACAATGAAATATACCTACAAAACATTATAAAATCTATCCACACAAGAGGAAAGAAAACTAGAGGCAATTCATAGCTCCTGTATCTCTGAAAGTGGCCCAAAACTCAAAATCACTGTTTTGATACTGCCCTTAGAATGATGGGATTTATGACAGCCATTCTTACCAGTGTGAGGTGATATCTCATTGTGGTTTTTATTTGCAATTCTCTGATGATTAGTAATGCTTAGCATCTTCTCATATGTCTGTCGGCCATCTGTATGTCCTCTTTGGAGAAATGTCTATTCAGGTCCTCTGCCCATTTTTTAATTGGACTGTTTGTTTTTTTGTTGTTTAGTTGCATGTGTTCTTTATATATTTTGGATATTAGCCCCATATTGGAGGCGTTGCTTGCAAATATCTTCTCTCATTTGTTTAACTGCCTTTTTATTTTGTTGATGGTTTCTTTTGCTGTGCAGAAGGTTTTCAATTTGATATAATCTCATTCATTTCTTTTTAGGTTTTACTTCCCTTGCCTTTGATGTCAAATTCGTAAAATTGTCTTTGAATCTGAGGTCCATAAGTTTAGTACCTATGTTTTCTTCTATGCAGCTTATTTTTCCAGGTCTTATGTTTAGGTCTTTGATCCATTTTGAGTTAATTTTGGTAAATGACGACAGATAGTAGGCTAGTTTCATTCTTTTGCATGTGGCTTTCCAATTCTCCCAGCATCATTTATTGAAGAGGCTTTCTTTTCTCCATTGTATGTTATTGGCTCCTTTGTCGAAAATTACTATCTGTCCATATTTATGTGGGTTTATTTCTGGGTTTTCATTTCTATGCCATTGGTCTGTGTGTCTGTTTTTCTGCCAGTGCCATGCTGTTCTGTTTATTGTGGCTATCATCAACAAGCCAAGTAATAACAAGTGTTGGAGAAGCTGTGGAGAAAAAGGAGCCCTCATACACTCTTGGTAGGAATGTTAATTGGTGCAGCTGCTGTGAAAGGCAGTGTGGAGGTTCCTCAAAAAATTAAGAATAGAATTACCATCAGCCCCAACAATCCCTTTCTTGGGTATCTACCCGAAAAATCTGAAAACATTTATCCTTAAAGATATATGTGTTCTGATGTTCATCGCAGCCTTATTTATGGTGGCCAAGACATGGAAACAACCAGTGTCCTATGATAGATGATTAGATAAAAAAGATACAGTATATATACACAATGGAATATTATCCTGCTATAAGAAAAGATGAAATAGTGCCATTTGCAACAACATGGATGGTTCTTGAGATTATTATGCTAAGCAAAGTAAGTCAGACAGAAAAAGTTGAGAACCATATGACTTCACTGATATGTGAGATATAAAACTGAAAGCAACAAAGGAACAAGCAAGCAAAGAAACAAAAACTCATAGACACAGACAATAGTTTAGTGGTTACCAGAGGGGAGGGGGTAGAGGAGTGGTAGATGAGCGTAAAGGGAGTCAAATATATGGTGATGGAAAGATAACTGACTGGGTGGTGAACACACAATGTAATATATAGATGATGTATTATAGAACTGTACACTTGAAACCTATGTAATTTTACTAACCATTGTCACCCCAATATATTTAATTAAAATAAAAAGAAAAAGAATGATCAGATTTAGGAACATGGGGAAAATCAAGGAAAGATTGATAATGTCCTCAAAGGCCCCAATTTCATAATGCACAAAAGAAAAAAAATAGAGTTGAAAAAGGAAACATGTGCTATAACCTACATAGTCTGGAATTTAGTCTCCTAATCTAGAGTGTACTGAAAGCTGAGTGAAGATGGAGAGATGCTACGAATGGAACAGAAGGAAAGGGAAAGGTCTGGCAAAGCGTAGGTGTGCAGAATATAGTAGCAGAGAAAAGAGACAAATTTAAGAATCAAGTTAAAAATGTTAAAACAATAAGCAGAATCTGGCTGAAAGTAGGAAAGCCATAAAAAAAGATAAAATACCAGAGGCATTTCCCACTGCTACTGAGAAAGACATGGCAGAAGAAAAGATTTCTGCTGCCACTGAAGAAGCACAAATTATTCAAGGCCTAGAAAATTTGACATTTAGGCAAGTAAGGCACAGATTTTCTAAGAGGGCACTACAAAGGTGTTTTTCCTCCTAGTGTCTGAGATACACAGGCTTCAGATGCACCAAAAGAGGCTTCATTTCAACAGTGCAGTATGATTATCTGGCTGAAACAAATGCAGGGACACAGCAGAAAAAAAAGAGACATAGCAACCCATGGAAGCCCAGGAAGTCCAAAAGCACAGGTATTGAAAAAAGGCACATATTTAATTTGTGACAAGGAAATGAAATTTACCCTCAAGTGATGCCTGGGTAATCTTGCCTGACATATAAAATTTGGAACCTTCCATACAGGAAGCATGGTACCATATTTTGCCATGTATAATGGGCACCTTTTGGCCCAAATTTGTGAGGGATAAATAAGGACGTGCATTATACATAGATAGTATTAATTCCATATCTATGTAAATGCTTTTAATTTTTTATTTATGTTTATGAGTTAAAAGAATAACTCTAGAAATCAATAATGATATCCATACACCCTGGAATCCAAAATAATACCCTGGAATACAATAATTGGTTTTGTTGAACTTACGATGAACTTGCAATGACAAAGAGTGGCAGCATGAGCACGCCTGCTGTAAAATATTAGAACTCAAGGAATTAGATAGTTGGACTACACATGGTCAAATTCTTTCCTCAAGCTCACCACTAGGGAGCCATTCCTACCCAGTGCATGTTGGAGTGAGGAAAGAAGTCTCAGAGAATAGAAATAACTTTTCTGTTATTACTTCCTTGTAACTTGAGTGGAATAAAATATTCTTCTTTAATGGACACATGAATATTAATGACAGATATGCCTAATTTTTCCGGATTCTTCTTCTTCTCATTTTAGTAATTAATCCAATAGCCATCCTCTTAAGGGAAAAAGAAAGGGCAGTACTGTATGATCTTCATGAAGCTCTCACCCAACTAGCCATCACTCCTCTGAGTTTTCTGAATTCAAGGTGGGCAACTTAACTTTTACCTTCAGACAAAGTTTAACTTTTACCTCCAAGACCATGATGCTCCCTATGTCAAAACATTACTCGCTATGCTATTCCATTTCTCATTCCAAATATACATACAAGCCACATCCCAGGCAATTTACTAGAAGCTATCCTGTTAAATCAAAGAACAGCCTAAACGTACTTAACACAATAAATCAGTCATGTAATGTGTTCTACACATCAATAGTATGACTCCCAATTTCTTGAACCTTGTATCTGTTCTTGTGTTATGTAATTATTTGTTACACAAAATTCCTTGTACCATAATATGTTAAAAAATAAATGCTAAAATACCTTTATAATACAAAAAACATGTACGTAAATGTAAACAAATAAAAATTTGAATTAAAAAATTAAAATGCATGTTTTTTTCCTGAAAGTTAGGGCCAAAAATGTACATGGGAGCACTATATGCATGGCAAAATATGGTAAATTCCCTTAGTTGAGTAGGGACACTGCATGTATAAGGTGGAATTTTTTTCCAGATATGGAAATTGTGATAGCATCATTAACCCCAAATATGTCAGATTTCCAAAAGAATTAAATCTAACAAGATTTCCCTTTTTTGTCTCATGCTGTCTTCCTCTGCTTTCTGTTTTAAGGTGCCTCTGAGTCTCTGCTTTTGTCTTAGAAAACAATAACATGGGCATGGATTGTATAAAAATCATTGTGGGTTCTGGGAACATTCTTTGGCTTTTAATAACTGCCTTATGTGCAGGACATACCTATATTTTCTCAATTGCATGTGTTGAATGCTGTGTTAGTGTTACAAGTGGGACATTTGAGAAATTTGGGGTTTATTTGATTCAACATCAAAGGACCTAAAGAAATTACACTTATTTTGGTAGAAGGCAGCAGTCGTTAAAGGAACCCAGACTCTCCCTGGGCATCAGAGTAAAACCTTAGTTGTTGGAGATGGAAAATAATATGAAATTGGCTACAAAAACAATTGGTCTCTGAGTCATCTGAAATGAACTTGAATGACCTTGAGCTTTGCTTTTTTTAGTTATAAAATTCAAGGCAAACATATGATATCATATCAGCCTTGATTATTCTTTCAGATTTGGCTAATCAGAAGGGATTCATACTATTAATGTGTACAACATGTTACATGGCTGATTTATTCTGTTAAGTACATTTAGGCTGTTCTTTGATTTCGCAGGATAGCTTCTAGTAAGTTGCCTGGGATGTGGCTTGTATGTATATTTGGAATAAGAAATGGAATAGCATAGTGAGTAATGTTTTGACAAAGGGAGCATCATGGTCTTGGAGTTAAATGCTAAACTTTGTCTGAAGGTAAAAGTTAAATTGCCCACCTTGAATTCAGAAAACTCAGAGGAGTGATGGCTAGTTGGGTGAGAGCTTCATGAAGATCATACAGTACTCCCCTTTGTTTTTCCTTTAAGAGGGTGGCTATTGGATTAATTACTGAAATGAGAAGAAGAATCTGGAAAATATTAGGCTATCTATAGCTTATATTCATGTGTCCATTAGAGTAGAAACTTCTACTCCACTCTAATTACAAGGAAATAGTAAGAGAAAAGTTATTTCTGTTCTCTGAGACTTCTTTCCTCACTCCAACATGCACTGGGTAGGAATGGTTCCCTAGAAGTGAACTTGAGGAAAGAAGTTGAGCATGTGTAGTCCAACTATCTAATTCTTTGAGTTCTAATATTTCACAGCAGGCATGCTCATGCTGCTATTCTTTGTCTCCCTACCATTTATATATTCTACTGGGTCTTTTGTTGGGTGGATGTCTGCAGTTTAGGGTAGGAAAGTTTAATAAAGCTAATATATCATTGTATATCTGTCAGATTACTTTATTTTTTAATTTTACAGAACCAACATAAGTAAACTGATGTGATAAATATTTACCCTCACATCTTATTAACAAAGTATTTCCTCCATTTTTAATGCCTAATACCCTTTCTTCAATTTGCAAAGTTTTACTTAGTCACCAAGACCAACTCGTATGTTGGTGTTCTGTGGAGACGTTTTCTGCATGTCTGGTAGAACCAGTTGTTCCGTTTTCACTGATGCCACAGCTCTGTTCCATACCTTTCTATTCCCTTCATTTGAACTATTTGCAGGCCTGTCTCCTAAGAATATGTGACAAACAGCTTAAAAATAGTACTTACCTATTCTTGTGCCCAATCCATATAACACTTAACTAATATTTATTTAATAGACTCACCATGCCCAAATTTCACTTTTGATGAATACATAGCCTTCTCAAATACAAATTTATAGGAAAAATTTAACCAAATCATGAAAACGTAGCTTTGTAGCAAAAATTCAGTCTGGTTTAGATATACTTGTTTTGCCTTATTGTTATTTAGAGAAAGATTCCTAAATTTTTGAGCCTTGGTTTCTCTCTCTCCACAATGGGAATAATAATGCTTACCAAATTAGTTATTTTCTGAAACAAAAGGGGCAATGTATATTAGGTACCCATAAAGTGTCTGGTATATGGTAAATACTTAGTGAAAGTTAGCCATTACAAATCAGAATGAAAAGAGACTATTGCTTTTAAAGAAATTTTCTACCTCTTAATATCATCATACTGATTCTTTATTTAGAGATACATTTTTTCCTCATTTATTCCTAACAGCTAACCTAGCTGTTCCATTGAAAGAATACCTTCTTATTTTCTCCCATTTACATCTAAGTGATTTCAAGAAATAAAGTGTGGTGGCTAGGATTGTCAGCTTTACTGAGGAAAAAGAAGACATTTTTATTTGGTTACATGAAATTCACAAGAACTTTAAAGAAATATTAATCTTATTCTACCTAAACTATAGATTTAAAATTATTGAGGACTTCCTAAAGAATAAAGGAGAGAGGGTCATTTTACTATCTGTACCATATTTTCATGAATGTGTTTTGTACATAAAAATATATCCAATGATTTAAGAAAAATAATATAGAATACAAATAAAATTCATGCTCCAGGCAATTTAAGTAATATATGAATATGGTTTTTTAGATGTCTCACTTTCTTTGTATTGATTAATTTGATATTGGATATGGATATTTTTGTTTATGTCATTGTACTTATGAAGGATTTTTTTTTTTTACTGAAAGATTAAAAAAAAATTAAGCAACCATAAGTCTGTGCTGTACCTCTTTATTTTTTTACATCTTTAAATTTCTTAACATGCCTAAACTTAAAACATTATGGTATATTTATGAGTGAATATCTATTGTGCATTTTAATATATATATTCAATTTTAGCACTATTGTATGTTTTAGCCCAATATATATTTTATAAATGATCCATCTCAAAAAATAAGGCTCTTCTCTACACAAATGACAATATCAGGCAAATATTTGCACACAGCTCTTCATACTATGCAAGCTGTAAGAACTGAAATCAGAGACCTCACATAAAAACTGGGGTGTAGGAAGGATTTTTAACAGACAGCCAACAGCTCCATACCTCATTTTCAATGTGCAAAAAATGGATTTAATGACCCACAGTGTTATGGGTTAGGTAGGTTGCTTTCTTCCACTTTTCATTTGTTATTTATCAATTCAGAAATATTTTCTGAATGCCTACCATGGGAAGACACTGGGTGAGCAGTTGGAAACACTATTAAGCAAAAATAGCGTCCATCCTGACTCTCGTGGCATTTAAAGTCTTGGGGACAACTGGTGAATATGACAGACTTTGTTTTTATATTCAAGAATTATATAGTCTTGTGTGTGATAAACATGCAGACAAGTCATTAAAAATATTGTAATTAGCAGTTGTGAAAACGGTATTGAAGAAATACAGAGACATAGAAACACTTTATGTGATGTCTCTTAGAGAATGGGCTTCTTTGAGAAGGTGATATGTGAATTGAGATCTGAAGGATGACTAACAATTGTTAATTGGAATTGGGAGTAGTCAGCCTTGAAGAACAAATAGCTTATAAAAGGCATAGGGCAGAAAGAAAACATATTGGCTTGAAATTGTAATCAGAAGGTGTTGAGAAGAGCTTGATCCTGCAGTTCCTCACAGAAGTTAACTTCATTAAAGAAGCACTAAAGAGTTTTAAGAAGGGCAATTAAATTGTGTATTTTAATTTAAAAAATAATAAAATATCACTACGTATGGACAATAAAAGATCCACAGTATGGAAAATATATAAATTGGGCTGTCGGGAGTGTAGTAGTTATAATGGAAGAAACCTGAGTAAGAGACCTAGGAATAAACAGGTAACAGATGATACTGTTTTAGAATCAAATGTTGGTAATGAAGAAAAAATAATGAATTTAAAGATGTTTAGGGAAAAATAGAAAAGACTAGCTAGAAGTTGTTGATTGATATAGCACAGCAAAGACTGAAACAAGAAATTAACCATTGTCAACTTTTTCTAACCTTTCAACTCTCACCTGCCGTGAACACTTTTGCAGTATCGAGAGCTAGTTGAAACAGTTTCATAAAACATGGAGTATGTTGTACAAGTCAGAAATTTGAGTCACTACTGAATTCAGTCTTCTCATTAACTCAAATTTCTGTTTTCTGGCTAAGAACTATCTCATGTGACATAATTTAAGTCTTTCTCCATTTCTGCCCACATACACACACTATGACTTTCTTGATGGATTAATCTAACAAAAAATAGGATTTATCACTTCAGGAGAGATTTTTCATATGCCCATGTAAGGAACAATAGATCACATGCTGAGTCATTAGTTAATCTTTCACACAAGCTCAGTGACTCATTTCTGCAGATAAGCCTCAAAGTAGTAAACACAGAGTTCAAAATTGCACCACAATAAAATGATAGATTACCACATGTCATACAGAGTAACTAATGAATAACTGTCCTTACTGTGACCTACAAAGTGCTGCTGTTCTGACTTCTACCTACTTCAGTAAGTATTTCTTGCTGATCCTTGAACATGTCAAATTTGTGCCTGACTTAAGACCCCTGCACCAGCTTTTCCCTCGGCTGAAAGTGCTTCTGCCAGACCCTCTATCACTTCCTTCCCTTGATTTATTCAATTTTCTGCTCAAAATTCCCTCTTTATGTCTCTGATCATACTATCATTATTGTTTGCTATTACTCAATATACTCTTCTGTTGCTTTTTTTTAAAATTTGTGGTATAATCAATGCCTGATATATTTTGTATTTAAAAAAATAATGTGCTTGGTTACTGTGGTAGCCTGAATAATATTACCCTTCCAGTCTCTCAAGATGTCCTAGACCTAATCTCCAGAAAGTATTACATTACATCATAAAAATAAATATATAAAATTTTATAACAATTAAGTTAAGGATTTTGTTGTTGTTACCGGCCAACTGAATAGCTCCCCCACTACTGAGAAACTTTTATGTTTTCTTTCCTATAAGAATGTTAAGTATAGAAATGCTAAGTCTCCTCCCTAGTTTCTTAGTTTCTTAGCTCTTGGCTTTGATTACTTTTCTAACCAGCTTGTGAATCCTAGACTAAAGATTGCTCTTAGTCTAGAATCCTAGAATTCTCCTACCCCCTGCTTCAGATAACTACTTGAAAGCCTGTGACTTTCTAATATCCTCCAGGCCAGTAAACTAAATGCCAAACCCATTCTGGGTCCAGACAATTGACGCCACCTGAGTGACAGGCTGAATGGCCATAGGCTTCATGAGAGTTCACAGATTTATTAATTAAAATCTATTTTTCCTCATTCAAGGGCCTTAGGGATACAGAGGACACCCCAACAAGATTGCCAGTCACAACCAAAGAAGCCAACACGATCTTACAGGTGGAGCTCGAGACCCCTTCCTCTCATTTGAGATCAGCTAAGGTGAGAGTTCCGTGAATTCCCCAATAGGCACGGACAGCTCTACATCCCTGCCCAGCAGGAAGCAGATACAGAAGAAGAGATCTCCTGTCCCTCAGCTTCACATAGAGATTTTATGGGGATCACATCTCTCAAGGGGAAAACAAGGCAGGCAGTTAGAGGCAGGCATTGGGTCTCTGCATTCCTGCACGTCCCACAGAATGTGACCGCCCGGTGACCTCCCCTCTCCACCCAAAACTTCTTTTCATTGTAACTATCTACCCCTGAAACAAATAGGTGCAAAATACCCAACTAGATCAGACCAGTCACTTGCACCTATGCAGTGCCTCTCGTCAATCACAGGTGCCAATCAAGTGCTTCCATACCCTTAGGAGAACAGCCCATTCTAGAGAAAGGGAATAAAAACTCCAAGTCCTTGGAAGTCCGCTTTTTTTAGATGCCTTGCTCATTTTGACTGCTTCCTCCCTTATTTGAGCCTTTTGAGCCTCACCTTTGCACGTGGCCCACTCTAAACTCTTTGAAATGTACTATCTCTTCGAATAAACTACTTTTTCAGTACCTTACTCTGGCATCTCGTTCAATTCTTTGCTCTAGTTGCCAAGGACCTGGACTTTGCACAGAGAAGGGCCCACTCTCCGACAACATTGTGACGGGGTTATCCTGGATCATCACGGTGGGCCTAATATAATCATGGTGGTCATTATAAAATGCAGGCAGGAGGGTTAGAGGAACAGACAAAGTAATAATGGAAACAAGAGTTGGGAGTAATGCAAGGAAGACTTCATAAGCTAAGGAATGCAAGCAGGCTATAGAAACTGAGAAAGGCAAGGAAATAAATTCTTCTCTGAAGTTTCCAGAAAGATCACAGTTCTACTTTGATTTTTAGACTTCTGACCTCCAAAACCATAAGAGAATGAACTTATTTTGTTTTAAGCCACTAAATTCATGGCAATATGTTATAGAAACCATAGGAAACTGATATAATTTCTTTCTACTTCCTCCACCAGAATATAAACTTGAGCAAATTAGGGACGCACTCTTGTTTAACACTATGTGTTTATGTATAGAACACTGAGTGCTCAAGGTAGGTAATTAATAACCATTTCAAAATAAATAAATCGCATTAGGAATTAAAATTCATAAGTACACAGAAATGTCCACACGTAACAAGCATACCACAAACACAAACACACTCATACACCTGAAAAATATTACACTAGTCTTGGTTAATTAATTTTATACCTATATATACGTTTCAAATAATGTTGCTTAACTCTCTTTTAGTTCTCCCAAATGTACAAAGAATACAGTTAAGGTACGACATGCTAATTTAAGTATAATAACCATACCCTAGTGCATTGGATAGACAATGTTAATCAAGGAGATTAGCCTTCTATATTGACATCTGGTGTGTCCTGTTGCCAAGCATTTGAAATGAAGGTAACATGGCTATATACAGTTTAGAGTGTGTATTATTTTCTGAATCAAAAAAGAAAGAAAGAAAAGCTCTTTGCAACTCAGCTAGCTTTTCAGCACTAGGTTGTTCAGCAATAGCAAGGATTTGACTTTTAGGGAGAAACAGTGAATAAACATAATTCAGTGCTGATCAGGAAAATGCATTATCTCATTATTACTGAATTAAAAGGATAATGTTTCTGCCTTTTAGGTGAGCAGGATTACCAAGTAAGCCAGCCAGGGGCTCAACAAACTCCTGTAGACTCCGGCAGCCACCTACCATGGTATCCTGGCAACCCTGGTTGTTTCATTCAAGCTAGGAGTCTTATAATAGACTTACTTTAGACGTAAGAGTGAGATTGTGATGCATGATTTGTTTGGAATTAAAATAAAAAAAAACATTATCGGGTGTAATTCAGATTATTTTGTCACTAAGTGGTTTTATCTTGCTAGTTACACACTGCAGCTCCCTTGGTGCACTTGTTCTGTGAAGAGGATAACCTTCACTTTCTTCCTTTGCCAAGTAAATACCTTACCTACACGGATGATGCGATTCCCTAGTTCTCCAATGTATTCAGTTATTAAAATAGAATAGCGAATGTTGGAAATTTACATAGAAGCCGATCAGCAGTGTTCATTTTTAGAATATCTAGGATTCCAAATAGAGATGCTGGGGAGCTGCAATCTGCGATTTTTATGTTTGAAAGAAAGGCCTATTCATTCAACGAGTGGAGATAAGAAATCACAGAGCAATCGTTTTCTTTAAATTTTCTCGTCAATGTAAAAATATTATGCGTGTTTTATTTTATGGAAAAACACTCATGAACAATTAAAATTCCTTTGTTTATGTATTTAGTTGTAACATTTTAAGCAAAGCTGGTATAGATAAAACTCAGAACATTTTAAACATTTAAGATATATCGAATTATAATTTATCCAGATAATATTGTCAAGAAACCTGAATTGTAGTATATTTAATAAAGGTTTGGGGATATATGACATAACAATTGGATCTGGAGCTCAATTTAACATTTGGCTTGATTTAGGGTATTTCCAACTTTATTCAATGTTGCTTCTAAAATTGAAATCTATCTAAACTCAGAAACTATCATATAACAGCCAAATTACTTATAATTCTATGTTACTATATTTATATTCAGGTCTATTTATCTCTTTAGAATTAAATATTATATTTAAATTCTCAAGTAGTATTTTCCAAATTCAATTTAAATATACACTTAATATTCAGACTCATTTTGATTTTGTGTTTCCCTAGTTTATTTTTCAGAAAGCACTAGTTGTTTATATGTTAATTAATTAAACATTTACCTTTCAACAAATGCATTTAAAAACACTTAACAATTTAAATATGCAGGTTGATAGACATTCCAGTTTATAGCTTAATAATCTGATAAACAGTATTGTCAGCAGGAAAGGTGGAAGAAGAAACTGAAAAGTCTCTTTTGAAAAATCAGTGAGGACAAGGGCAAAATACCAGGGTTGCCAAAAAAATTTACACACATGACTTTTATTCATCTTTTGTTATCAGTATATAATGACTATTACAATTTCAATACAGTTTTTTCTATCTTAAAATGTGTATACATTTTTTGGCACCCTCTGTAATTCACAAGCAACTTTTTTAGAAGTTTGGAATAGAACCAAAGGCTTGAAACAATTTGGGGAACATTTATTTAGAAAAAATAAAGGGTGAATCTGGGTAAGAACAGTGAGATCTGTAGTGTTTTAACTTGCCCTATTCCCATCATCCTATCTCCAGCTCTATAGTAGCCTTGCAACTAAGCTCACTGTCAAGTGAAAACCAGCAGTATATATATATATATATATATATATATATATATATATATATATATATATATATATATATATATATATATATATATATATATATACCAACCACTTGACGTGGCCAAACAGAGTTGAAGCTTGCCTCAAACCTTATTCTCAGATAACTGTACTTAATTTACCTGTCTGTTAGTTCCCCCCCCCCAAAAAAAAATCCCACTTGTAAGACTTGTCTTTATTAGATCTGACTCAGAGCTTACCTAGTGCCAACAGCTTTTTCCCTGGGGCTGTTGTCAGCAACAATAGCTTAACATCACAACTTCATGAGGGAGCAATATGAGTTGTGGCAAATAATAAGGTGATGAAAATACGTAAAAGCAAAACCTGGAGAATATGATGACCATACAGGGCTTTGAAAAATTCTGACATATTCTTGGGAATTTGGAAGGCCACCCACATGCATAGAGCTGTGTATGAACATGGCATCAGATGATCACAAAAGCCTGGAGAAGGCTCTAAGCTCTCACTTCTGACATCACTATAAACTAGAAAGGAAGGCTCAGACATAGTTGTGAGCTGCCTGCCTCAGCATTGAAGGCATGCCCCAATATACACACAGAGCCCCTCAGCAAAGCTTGGAAGACTTACCGATTCCAGGAATTTAAGAATATCTTATCCAATCATTATCTGTCAGCTAAGCCAACAGAGCAGAGACTTCAGTACCACAGATAACAAAGTATATGGGCTTTACAGAATTTGTTCAGGATAGTCATTAAACAAACAGCAGCAACACAACAATGATTAACAGCAACAACAAAATCTCTAGAGTGGGAGAAAATGTAGCTCCTAGAGTCACCATGTTATAGTATTTAAAATGTCTAGTTTTTAACCAAAAAAGTTATGAGACATGTGTATATATATATATATATATATATATATATATATATATATATATATATATCCCATAAAAAATTAGCCAATTATAACTTTCCCTGAGGAAACTGCATTTATTAGACTTTAAATTTACTATTTTAAATATGTTTAAAGAACTAAAGGAAACTATGTCTAAAGAACTAAAGAAAAGATGATAACAATGTCTCACAAAATAGAGAAAATCAATAAAAAGTAATTATTAATAATTATAAATGGCAAGTAATAAGTACAAAACTGAAATGAAAAAAGCAAAAGTGTTCAAAAGCAGTTTGATCTGGCATAAGAATTAGTAAACTTGAAGTTAGGTAATTGAGATGATTCAGTATGAGGAACAAAAAGAAAAAAGAATGAAGAAAAATGAACAGAACCTCAGAGATCTATGGGATAACATAAAGTATATCAACATATTCATAGTGTGATAACCAGAAAGAGAGAAGAGAAAGGAACAGAAAGAATACTGGAAAAAATAATGTTCATAAAATTTTAAAAAATGATGAAAAACATTAATCTGCACATGCAAGAAAGTCAGCCAACTTAAAGCAGGATAAACTCAAAGATATCCACATTCAGACACATCAGAATCAAACAGCTGAAAGCTAAAGCAAAGAGAAAGTCTTGAAAGTAGTAAGAGGAAAGTGACATTATGTACATGATGTCCTCTTGATATTTATAATTATTTTCTCATTAGAAATCATGGAGTTATGAAGACATGGGGATGATGTAGTCAATGTTCTGAAAGAAAAAACACTGTCAACCAAGAATCCTATATACAGCACAGCCTGTTTTCAAAACCAGAAGGGGTACTAAGTTATTCTGAGATAAACAAAAACTGAGGAAAGTCACTGTTAGAAAAACTGGCCCATAAGCAATATTAAATAAGTACTTGAGTTTGAAATGAAAGGATGTTAGAATCAACCCAAAGAAATAAAAAATACTAGTAAAGATAATCACATAAGTAAATATAAAAAACAGTAAAAATAAATATACTTCTTATCTGTAACACTTTTATTCTCCTATCTGGTTTACAAGATAATTGTGCCAACTGTATAAAGGAATAATTCTAAATCTGTCTTGATGGGTATACAATGTATAAAGATTGTTCAATTTTAGTATATGTGCTGCTGAAGCGAGCACAATGCATAAAGATTAACAGTAACTTAAAGGAAGGGAAGGGACAACAGCTATATAAGAGTAAATTTAGTGTAAATTATTGCAATGAATTTATATTAATCTGAACTAGGCTGTTATAAGTTAGCATGTAACTTGTAAAACTTAAGTTAGCCAGTAAAAAAAAAATAAAATAAATGTTGTAGTAAAAGAAATGACAATGACATTTAAATGGTACACTTAAGAATACCTATTTAAAGGGCCGGCTGAGTGGCTCAGTTGGTTAAGAGCTCGCTCAAGAGTTTGAGCTCTGAGCAACAGCGGTTCGAGTCAGCCCGAGCTGAGCA
>NW_017731380.1:6310235-6391947 GCF_001890085.2 Hipposideros armiger | reverse complement strand
AACAAACAAAAAAAGAATACCTATTTAATACAAAGGAAAGTAGTATGGAAAATAGGAAAACCAAACAAAAGGCTTAAGACAAATAGAAAACAAATGGCAAAATGTAAAAAAAATCCTGATTTATTAGTACTTGCATTAAATGTAAATAGATGAAGTGCTCCAATCAAAAGGCAGATATTTGCAAGATGGATACGTGATATTTTATGCTGGTTATAGAAGACACACTTAAGATTCAAACTCAAAAAGTGTTTGAAAGCAAAAGAATGCAAAAACATACACTATACCAGTAATAACTAAAAAAGTGCTGGAGACAATAAACTAATATCAGACAAAATAAACCCTAATACAAAAACTGACACTAGAGACAAAAACAAACAGTATGTAATGATAAAAGGGTTAACACATCACAAATATATAATAATTATAAACACATAGTCACCTAACAACAGAACCCAAAAATGTGTGAAGCAACTATGGACAGACTTGAAGAAAGAAATAGTTCAAAAGAATAATTAAAGACTTGAATACCACACCCTTAAAAATGAAACTAGGTAGAAGATAAGCAAAGCTAAGAATTCAACAACACTTTAAAACAATAAGACCTAACAGATATTTAAAGAACATACCACTCAGTACCGTACAATATATATTCTTCTGAAGTTTGCATGGAACCTTATGTAGGACAGACCATATACTATTAAGCCAAAAAAGGAATTCTTTATAAATTTTTAAAAGATGGAAATCATACAAAATATCTTGTCCAACCACAATGGAATAAAAATGGAAATCAATAACAGAAGGAAATATGGAAAATTCACAAATATGTGGAAATTAAACTAGTTTCTAATCTATTGATAGGTCAAAGAAGAAATCAAATGGGAAATTAGAATATATTTTGAGATTAATTGAATAAAAACACAGCATACCACATTTTGTGGAATGGAGCTAAAGTAGTGCTTGGTAGGAAATATATAGAATATGTGTTTATATTTAAATAGAGGAAAGTTTGCAAATTAATAATATATCATTCCATCTTAAGATACTAGAATTAGAAGAGCAAGCTAAATAAAAAACAAATAATAGTAAGGCAATAATAAAAATTACAGTGGAAATTAGTGAAACAGATGAGAAAACAATACAGAAAACCAACAAAAACAATGGAATAAAATTGAGAGTATAGAAATAAACTGAAACATCTATGGTCAATTGATTTTTGAAAACGGTGCCAGAACCATTGAATGACAATATATAATAGTCTCTTTAATAAATGGTACCGAGACAAGTGGATATCTCCAAGCAAAAGATTGAAGATGGACTGCTACTCACATTATATACAAAAATGAACTCAAAATGTATCTAAAAACTAAACGTAAGGGCTAAAACTATAGCACTCCTAGAAGGAAACACAGGGATATATCTTCATGACCGTGGATTATGCAAAAGTTTCTTAAATATAATACCAAAAACAAAGCAAAAGAAAATTGGCTATTCCTTAATAAATTAAACATAAAATTGCCATACAATTCAGCCAAATCTATCCCTAGTTATATAGATATACCTAACAGAATTGAGAACATAGGTCTATAAAGAAAAATAGTACATATTTTAATGTTTATAGTATCATTATTCATAGTAGCCAAAAAGTGAGAACAATCCAAATGTTCATAGGCTGATGAATGAAAAACCAAACTGTGGTATATACCCATGCAATGGAATATTATTTAGCCATAAAAAAAAATGAAACGACTAGTACATGTTACAACATGGAAGAACTTTGGAAAATTTATGTTTATTGAAGGAAACCAGAAACACACACACACACACATACACAAACACACATATTTTATGATTCTATTTATAAAATGTGCAGAATACACAAATCCATAGAGACAGAAATTAGTAGTTGCCAGGAGATACAGAAAGGGGTAATTTGTCCTGACTGCTGATAGGTACAGCATTTCTTTTGAGATTGATGAAAATATTCTGTAATTATATATGGTGTTAGTTATACAACATTGTGAATACGCTAGAAAACACTGAACTTTACACTTTGAAAGTTGAATTTTATAACATGAATTCTATCTAAATTTAAAATAAAAGAAACTGAGAAATTTCTGTGATTAAATATTATAAGAACTCATTAATTATTTTACAACTATAAAATTTATTTTCAAAATTGAATAAATGGACAAAAAGAGATTTAAGCTCAAAATTACTTCTATTAACACAAAGAAAACAAACCTACTGCAAAGGAAAATGCCACATGGTATATTAGGAACAGAAAATTTTGTAAGTAAATAAAATTTGTTTGGAATTATGTTTGACACATAGACAAGTCATCGGACACTACTGTTGCCCAATTTTGTTACTTATAAAATTGCAATTCATATTACTTTGCAGGCTTAGATATGGAACAATATATTTAATGAACAGCATATTATGTAATATAGAGGAGGATAAAAATTAGTTACTTTTATCATTACTATTATTATTACTTATTATTTTAGTTTATTACAATATTTTAATAAATAAGCTTGACTGGTTAAGTCTTTCCTTGGTGGGTTAGATATATTATTTGATTTTAATCATTCATGTTTGATTAGTTCTATCAACACAACTGTTTAATACTTGTAATGAAAAGGAAATATGCCATATTTTCAATTTCATTCTCACGAAATATAAAGGAAAGAAATAAAAATTGTTCTACTTCATATTTTAACAGAAAAACCATGCTAGTAAACAAAAGTGTTTTGAGACTCTAGATACTTACTTTTTAATACCTATTCATATCTAATAACACCGTGTCACATTTCTACCTGTGAGTTTATAGAAGTGCAAAATCATAATAGGTATTTGGTTCTCCACATTAAAGGTAGGCATTTGGTATACTAAAATAGCTGTTGTAATGTTAACCTGTACAGCAGTATCTACATTGTAGCTTCAATTTTTATGACCTGAGATCGTTTTTTTCAAATATCAATATTTTTCCCCAATCAGAATTTCCTTCAGATTAAATAGCCTTATTTGTACTGAGAGTACACAGAAACTGGTTTTAGGATTAACTGATTATGGATTAACTGATAATCCATAGATTTTCATTCAACAATCTGAGGTAGTTTGTGCATATATGCAGTATCATAACTTGGAGATCATAGGAAGTAAATGGTCCATATAGAGACTTTAGGCGGCTGATGGATCTATAAAATTGTATGCAAAGTGTGGGCTTGAGCATTTTTTAGAGAGACAGTTTGTGCATGTAACCAGACAATTAAAAATTTGACACAATCTATTGAATCTCCACATTAATGGCACATGCTTCCTGAGTCTACAATACATATTCATGACTGCATTTATATATATATATATATATATATATATATATATATATATATATATATATATATATCAGAAGTTCACAAAAAACATTTGACAAAAATTTAAGTGTAAATAGATAAGATTTTCTTTCTGCTTATGTAACATATTTAAATTTTATAGACAGATTCAATAATTGTTCAGTTTTAATCAAAATGTGTAAAGACTGATGGATCCTTAAATTGTTCATTTGGTAATTCATGCAGTTTTATTCATAAATAATATCGGTTTAGTTAATAAATATTTAAACTATTGTACTCATCACAAATACACTGATAATACTAAACAACATATTTATAACTTTTTATAGTTATAAATTTTCAAGTTTGCAATCTGCTATAAGCAGTGTAATATACATTCCCAGAGGGATTGCTCTAAAGGAAGCTGTGTTTCCTTTAAAGTTAAGAAAGTTAGAAAGTTAGAAAGTTAAGTTTATTAACATCATCCATTTCTATTCCAAATTAAGCTACACTGACTACATTTACTGAAAGAAGAACTCAGTGCATGTGTGCCAGTATCTCTGTATGAGGAGTTAACACTCTGTAAAACATGAAGATGTGGAGCACCCCATTCTCATAGAGATGCCTCAGTCAAACGTCCAGCATAAGGAAGTATCTGTGAATTAGAATACAGAAACTTTGAAATCATCTGGTCAGAGGAAGACAAAGAAGGGAGAGTGAAAATAAGTGAAGAAAACCTAGGTGATTTATGAGATACCATATAAAGGAACAATCTGTAAATTAGTGGAGTCCTACAAGGAGACAAAAGGGGCAAAAAAGTTATTTTTAAAAAATAATGGCAAGCGAGCTCTGAGCAACAGCGGTTCGAGTGCTGGCCTGAGCTGAGCTGCTGCTGAGCTGCCAACAGGTGGCAGGATAGCTCAGCTAAGAAAACAAATAAATAAAAAATTTAAAAAATAAGAAAAATAATGGCAGAGAAGTTCTCAAACCTGGCAAGAGACTTGGACATCCAAGTTCATGAAGTTTGTAAGTCTCCAACAAAGTCAATGTAAAGATGCCTTCTCTAAACACATAATAAAACTGTCAAAAGTCAAAGCATCTTAAAAGCTTGACGAGAAATGAAGCTTGTAACTTACAAGGGACAATAGCAGATTTCTCAGTAGCAATCTCACAGGCCAAGATCGAGTGGAATGATATATTCAAAGTGCTGAAAGAACAACAATTACAAAGATTACTGTATCTGACAAAGTTATCTTTCAGAGGAGGACTGATAAAGACTTTCCCTAAAAAACAAAATCTGAAGGATTTAACATCCCTAGACCTCTCTTAAAAAAATGCTAAAAGAAGTTCTTCAAGTTAAAATGAAAGGACAATAATTAGTAACATGAAAACATATGAAAGTATACAACATATTGATAAAGTTAAGTGTATTGTCAAATTCAGGATACTCTCATATGTAACATGGTGATGTGCTAACTACTTTCATATAAAGATTAAAGGCAAAAGTATTAAAAATAATTATAGCAGCAATAACTTGTTAATGAATACACAAGATATGAAGAGGTAAATTGTGACATCAAAAACATAACAGGGAAGTATAATAAAAGAGTAAAGTTTCTGTATGTGATTGAAGTTAAGTCATTATCAGCATAAAATGTATAAGATTTTTTGTAAGCCTTATAATAACCACAAAGCAAACCCATATAGCAGACAAAAAAGAGATAAGAAAAATGAATCAAATCTCATTCTTGAGCCAGATTTGTTTGCCAGAAGCTACTGCATGCACCTTCATGCTCTCAGACATTCATTACAAGCCAATTATTTTTTTTCCATTTCTTTCTTTATTGATCCCTTAGCTTACACAAAACTAGTTCTTGATCTCTGTTACTGAATTCACTATTAACAATTTCTGTTGTCTTTTGAACAAGTAAAACAGTTACTGTTAAAATTATGTTTGCAATATTCTATACTATATATAATCTCTGTCAAAATAGGTCTTTTATGAACAATTATATTAATATAAGCACTAAGTCATATATTTCTACAAGTACTGATTGAAACTACAAAATACTAGCAGAGTCACGCGTTCAGAGACCTCACCATAAATTTTTAAAAATTAGTATATCTCAGAAACCATAGTGTGCCTCTGTTAGGTACACTATGAAACCCTTGACTAAAACTTTAGTGATTTAATTTATTTCTATGAGATTGTTGAGAATCTTCAGCTATTTGAACCTCTTGTTCCTCAGTCCAAGGAGCTGATAATCCTGCTTCAATTAACTAATTTGTTCACTCAGTTCACATTTCTCAGTCACTTACTGTATGCCAAGCACTGTTTAGCCAAAGATAAACATTTGAGTAAGACCTACGCTCTATACTTATCAAGTTCAAAATCCTTCTGGGGTGACAAAAAAGTGAGCACATGGCTTTATATGACAATATGCCATGTGCTCTTATGGAAGGAAGCTCAGGTTAAGTTGCTCACCAGGAAATGTATAACTTTGAGGTCAAGTAATATAATATAAACATTTGAGGAGTACCTTATTTTTTTCCTAATCTAATCATGAGTGTAAATATATGGAGGATTTTGCCTTAGTAAAAATGAATAAAAAATATATTAAATTTTGAGGGTTTCTAGATCTCTTATGTTCATCTATCTGGAATTACCTCGCAAATTTATTTTCTCATTTTTTCTTTTGAGAATTTCCTAGAAAATAAATTGGTGAGATCAATTTGTGTTATAGAAAATGCAACCTAAATACAGTTTTATTTGTGCACATATTATTTTTTTAAAAATAACAAATTTATGATTTTCTCAAAAGCTCCCAAATTCCAAACAAAAATAAAGCGTCAAGTCTGTTTCACACTGTAGTTCATAATTAAACACAAACAGAAATTATCATTATATTTACCAAAACAGCATATCATTTTATAATGTCTAATAAATAATAAATTTAACTTTCTAACTCATGTATTTTTAGGAAAATTAATACAATTTTTAAAACAAACTATATTATAATGTATGATTTATGAAAAATAATTTCTGTAACACTGAATAAGTTACAATATTGACTTTGCCTTAGCATGTTACTGTTGACAGGCTATGAACCAAAGCTAAAATTTGTAATAAAATATTATCAAATAAATAAACAGTTATACTTAGGAATATTTCAAAATATGCCTGGAATACATAGACCTTGGAATTCCATCTCTATTTCCAGGCTATTCTATTATTATTTAATAAGTGGATATACAAATATTTTAGACACATACATAATTTTTCTACAAATGTATCTCTGACCTTTGTTTTATATATAATTCCTTTCTCTTTGTATTGCCTGTAATGGCAAATCAAATTTATAAGAACAATGATATCTAAGCTGATTTACTCATGAAGATGGATATTTGTACGCTAACTCAAAAGCTAGATACACGATAACGTATGTGATTGTCTTTGTATAGTATAACTAGTCATATATTCGGCCTTTAAATAAAGTTAACTATGTATCATGCATTTTATGAAGCAGTAAGGCCTCCTTCTAACACTAATTTACTTTCTTAAATCAGAAATCAGGAAACAAAAGGGAAGAGAAAGTAAGTGCATTCAAACATACTTATGCATTTGTAGCCTCGATGTCAAGTCTTTTAGACTATACTAGTTCCACAAATAAAAATTCTAGGCAAACTTTAAATAAGACTATTTAAATAGAATATTGTGTTAACTATATACTGCTCTAGAACTCACAGCTATGTAACAGTGTTATTTATTTTTTTTAAGATTTTTATTAAAATATAGCTAATGTACAATATCTTAGTCTCAGGTGTACATGAGAGTTATTCAACATTTACATACCTAAAAAAGTAATCAACCTGGTAAGTCCAACAACTATCTGACATGGTACCACGCCATCATAATATTATTGACTACATTCTGTATGCTGTACATTACATCCCCATGACTTATATGTTTTATACCTGGAAATTTGAACCTCTTATTCCCCTTCACCTTTCCCCCCTGTTTTATTTTAATTTTTAAATTTGAGTTGACTTTCAATATTATTTTGTTAATTTCATGTATACAGCATAATGATTAGACATTTATATAATTTAAGAGGTGATCCTCATGGCTAGTCTAGTACCCACCTGACACTGTACATAGTTATTACCATATTACTGACTATATTTCCTATGCTTTACTTTACATTCCCATGACTATTTTACAAGTATCAACTTGTACTACTTAATCCCTTAAATTTTTTCATCCTTCCCCCAACCCCCTCCCATCTATCACCCTGATAAATCTAGTACCCATCTGACACTATACACAGTTACTACAGTATCTGTAATAATGATACTACAGTATCATTGATTGTGTTTATTACACTATACTTACATCCGTGTGTAACAACTGATTGTTCTTCTCAATCTCTTCTCCTTTTTGAACTGCCCTCCAACACCCATTCCATCTGGCAAACATCAAAATGTTCACTGTATCTATGAGTTTGTTTCTGTTTTGTTTATTCATTTTGTTCTTCAGATTACACATATAAGCAGAATCACATTGCATCTGTCTCTCTGACATACTCCACTCAGCACATTCCCCTCCAGGTCCATCCATGTCGTTGCAGATGGCAAGAATCCATTCCCTTCCATGGCCAAACAATATTCCATTGTATATACGTACCACCTCCTCTTTACCCATTTTTCCATCAGCAGACACCCAGGCTGCCTCCACATCTTGGCCATTGTAAACAATGCCACAGTGAACATATGGATACACATGTCCTTTCAAGGTAGTGTCGTGGGTTTCTTTGTATAAATACCCAGAAGTGGGATTACTGGTTCCCTTGTCTCTTTTTATAGCCTTTGTTTTAAAATCTTGACCTAAATGTGTTTACTGAATTTAATAAGATGTCATTTTAAATGGGCTAAGTGGACTTTAGATCAAGACATTTATATCACCTTCAAAACTAGGAACTTATAGAGAAAAGCTGTATGTATTTGTTCCTATACTTGACAAAACTGACACTCAGCTACAGGAAATTATTTCATGTCACCAAATTGGTATATTTAAGTAGTGGTCTCTGGCAAAATATGTGAATAACTATTTTCCTGAAATAGATCACAGGAATAGTAGAGAAGACAACTGAAAAGAACAGCCTTGCTATGCTCTCTGAGAAAATAAATGGGATAGCTGAACAGCAATAAATTTCCACCATTCCTTCATTGTACTAGGCAATAGCATCTCAAAAAACTGGAGTGTCAAGGCATGTAGTACAGGTTAAACCAAAGCAAAGCAAAGTGTCAGAGTAACAGAAACTGCCTTTCCAGATACCAGAAGAGAGTTATTGGAAGTATGTTGTAGAAAATATGGGAAACCATAACAATATTTCCTTCTGTAAATTTAGGCTGGAGAGCCAGAGCCAGAAGGTATGGCATATTCAGTATTCTAGTTTATCCGTCATCCATTCCAATATCTTTCCCATGTAACTTCCTGTATTGAAGAGTTTAGAACGCAAAGAAATGTATGCCCTGAGTTTATAGCAGTTGTAGTTTTATGTGTGATTTAGTTTTCTATCATCAGATGTCTTCATATGTGATTTGAATTGGAAACTGAATTAAAATAAGGGGGAGAGAAGAGAGAACTGAGTTGGGGGGTGGAGAGAGAGAGAGGAAACAGGATATAAGAGGGAAGGCATCCTCTTGGCAGGCAAGTGTGTAGTGACTTGGGAGCCTACAGCTCTGGTGGTTACTTCTTTTTAGATTGCAGAGCATAGTGAAAGCAATGGGAACCTGTGGCTGCCAGTTGGTGCATCAGCTTCTCAGTCTCAATTTCTGGTGTTGGCCAAGCTAAGTGTATATAAATTAATGTGCTGTGTGTTATCATGGCTATTTAAAATAGACAAAATATGGAAACAACCTAAATGTTCCTCAAGAGTGTGTCACTTAGATAGATAAATGTACATTAATAGACAAATGTATTTAAATTCACGTATTAAAATACCGTACATCTGTGCTCATTTTCAAGGAAAGATGTGATGATATAAATAGTCAGGCATCCATTTGCTTAACAAATATCTAGTGAACACCTACTGTATAGTTAAATATAATGGACACTAATGATAAATACATATATATATATACACACTTTAAATATATATGTATACATATATTCACACATATACACATATATACCTGTTTCCATATATGTGTCATATTTCATATATCTGTTACTGATAAAATTATTGTAGTATGCCTTAAGTTGCCATGGAAATGATACAAAATTACCAAATACAATTCTAAGTGTTTTATAAAAGTGCCATTATGTGTTAATTCCAAATGATTATGATTTATTTGTCAAGCAATACAATGTGCAAAACATTGTGCTAAGTACTTTATATGATTTCACTTAATTAATCCTCACCACAGCCCAAAACACTAGATCCAAAACCTGGCATTCCTACACAATAAGAAACTACCACCTAGAGAAACTAAGAACCTTACCCAATGTATATGGCCAGTACATGGCAGTGCAGGGGCCTGGCTTAAGCTTCAATTTCTTAAGCATTCACTTCAATAAAGCATCGACTTCAAAGATGACTATTGTGGAAAAAAAAAAAAACCAAGCACATTGCCAGCCACAGAATTTAGATAAAGAGCCAGGCATCTCCCAAGCATTTTTGGTTTTAGAGATCTTTGGTGGCTTTCATAACTGAACATTCGGGCTGCTTGTTTTTTTCTCTTCCTGCTCTTTAAATTCCTATTCTTATGTTCTAAATTCATCAATAAAGAGTGAACCCTCTAAACCCTAGGCCCCCAATAAAAGCAGAACCACACATGCATTTGCTATTCCCCTCCCTCCCTCCCTTCCTCCCTCCTCTCTCTCTCTCCCCCCTTCTCTCTCTCTCTCTCTCTCTCTCTCTCTCTCTCCTTTCCTCCCTCCCTTCCTCCCTTGTCTCTCTCTTTAGAGGACCTCTGACCTCATTTTGTGGCCCCATGTGCCATGTAATTTCCAGGATTTTCACGTAATAAACTTTTTTTTTTTTAATTTTCAAGTTTCCTGATGGTAATCGCTGAGGACATCTTGCAATCATAAGAACCACAAGGCCAGTCCAGGCACAATATTCACATAGATAGGCTATGTGTGTTTGAGGGAGAGATTAATATACATTCTGAATTTCTGTAGTAAAGAAGATTTGTCTCTCTTTTCTTTCCAACTTATAATTAGGCTTCTGTTTCTAATTGTCTGTGAAGTTCTTATAAAGTCACATCCTTTCAAAGAAAGTTAATGCTTGAAAGTTACCATCCTATTAGCCAAGTGATTGATGTTAGATAATTGCATTGGTGAAAGATAGCAGCTACAAATAAAAGCCTTCCTACTTTTACCAGCATAGCACTCTTTCTTAACAAAGCACCAGAACGTTACTTTCCAAATGTTTTCATTCACACTTTGTTTTGTAAACAAAGTACCACATAAGAAAAGAACCAAGGTGACAGTGAGACATGAAAAATTCTATTATTACATTCAATGTGGTTATATTTTTTTCCTTGAATTTGCAATAATGCTAAATATATTAGTGCAGTTCAAAGGGAAATACAACCTGATGAACTTCAAGTATAAAATACAGAAAAATAATTGTTATGAATTCCATGGCCAACCAGAATATGCCTATTAATACAATTAATTAAATAATGAGTTCTGTGGTTTCTAGGACTGTGCAATTCAAATCATTTAAGAACCCATATGATAAACTATACTAAGTGCTTGTGATTCAACATTGAAAAGATAAAATTTTGTCCCTCAAAGTAGAAATGTGCCATCTAACAGATGAGATAATCAATTCAGAGAGCTATAACCCTGTATGCAAATACTTTACACAAACTATTAGTAAAGGAATATCAGAGAAAGTGCTATATGAGCTAAACTTTATGGATTGATAGGATTTTGTCAAACTAAGAAGAAAAAAAAGGTAATTCCAGGCAAAGAAATGGCATTAAAAAAGCAGACATGGTGAAACTGCATGGGGCATTCGCTTAATAATTTGTAATCTAGCACAGCTAGCATGGAGAAGGCAAGACAGCAGATGGTGGCAGAAAAAGCTAAAAGATGAATTAGATACATAATGCAATTTAAATTACCAGCTCCATTTTAGAAAGATAATTCTGGCAGCAATTGGGGATGGGAATGGGTGTAAGAACAAAAACCAAAGATTATTTTTGAGTATTTTGCCAGAATCTAAGGGAGAGATGATGAGACAGCCTGAGCAAATGTGGAAGCTGAATCTGTGTGTGTGTGTGTGTGTGTGTGTGTTTGGGGGGGCGGGGCACAGGGGGTTGGACATAGGAGCATCCAGAGAGGTATGTAGGTAAAGTTAACATCAAGGTATTTGGCTTCATGGGGAAATCTAAAAAGGAAACAAGGAAACTTCACCTTTAAAAAGTGTGTGATGCTTTAAGAACTTCGATTATTCTCATTTTACACCTCTGTGACATAATCAGCACCATGCCTGACTTGTAGACAAAACAACAAACCTGACATCAATAGTTTACTCTAGTTAACAACAACAAAAACATTCAAATCTGTTAAAAAGAAACAAGCCCAAGATGGAGTCACTTGCCCTAAGCAAACCAAGACCTAGTACCTAACCTAATCGCGGTTAAAACGTTCCTCAGTAATGTAGTCTTAATTCTTCAGCGTGGAGTTCTCTGGCCAATACCAATGAGGTAATCCATTCTACCCCCCAAAAGAAGATGAGGCAATCTGCCACATAGATCCCTTCCATCCCCAATAGGTATATTACCTAAGTCTAAAATAATATTGTTCTTGTTTATGACTTCCTTGTTTTGTGTTTAAAAACCTTCCCTTTTCTGTAGCACTTTGTTTGTGGTTCCCTTCTATTTTCTAGACAGGATACAGCCAGATTCATGAGTCACTCATTAAAGCCAATTGGATCTTCAAATTTGCTTAGTCTAAGTTTTGCTATTTAACAAATCTAAAAACAACAGCTATCCAGACCATGAAAAATTCTAGGAGATACCAGCTAGTCCTTTGAAAATTATATCCATATCTATGTCTGTATTGGTCTATAATCTATATCTACTCGTATCTACATCAACATCTATATCTGTGTATTTAACTAGTATCTATCTAGTTATTTTTCATCTATATCTGTCGTTTATCTATCTTCAGCATAATACTTAAAAATAGGAGAAATTACATTCTTAAATTCTGTAAAAAATTTATTTAGAGTAACTGCTTTATTAATTTTATATATGACACACTTATAATGGCACTTGTGTTCCTTCATTCCATTTCAGTTCCTGTTAGCTCCGTGTCACTGCTTGCACAGCCTAAACACCTGTGTTCAGAAACCTCTGTAAAGCCCTAATAAACATTCCATAAATCTTACTTCCAGCATTATTACTCTAAACTAAAGTTACCAAAAGCATACTCCTCCTTCCACTGCTCATGTTGCATACAGTTGTTGTCAAGCAACAAAGGACAGTTTACAATCAACACACAGAAATCTCATCACATTTCATTTGATTATATTCTTGATATGGTGTGGAAATGCTTATAGTCATCAGTCAATGCAGCTAAAGTAATACCAATATTTGCAAGGTGTCAAACATGTTTGAAGTGCTTTGCATGCATTGCCCCACTTAACGCTCACAATGCATAGATTATTATTCTATTATTATTATTATTATTATTATTACTGTGCAGTTAGAGTCACAGAGGTTTTGGAACATTAAACAAATATTTCAAGGTCACAGAACCAGTAGCTGTCAAAAATAGAACTAAAATCCAGTTCTATTTGAACCTAGAATTGTTATATTACTTTATGTTATTTTTTTATTACTGTATATCATAGATCCTCATACAAAGTCCCTTATCACATGCAGAGTAAAAGGTAGGCACGGAAACTGGTCTTAATTGCATGTCACAGATGCTTAAGTAATAAATAAATATATCAAAATAAATACAAAGATATTGAAGACAATGAAAGAGGCTTAAGAAAAGTGTATTATTAATTGGGGGATGCATGTAAAATAATTAATACTTATTTTTTAAATTAAAGGCAATGGGTATAAATGCCTCCCTCTCTCCTTCTCTTTATCCAAAAAGTCCTTGAAATGATATAATAGATTTTACGCATTTTTAAAATGTAAACTTATAATCATGATGGAAAACCAGATAATGTACAAGCAGTAAAACCTATATTTCAAGAAATTCTTGAAAAATATGAATGATGGGTTCTGATTTACTGATAAGAGCAGAAAACTAAAAGCAAAGCCACAACATAGAAGATTCTAGAGATGCTCTCAAATGTCAGGTAATAATCAAAATCAAGAGGGGATCTACAAGGACATAGGGTCATCATTAGCATTTTTATTTATCTATTCTAAGAAGTTGCCCATGGGCAGCATAGGCAGTCTTTATTCTCAACCTTCCTCATTTATTTTCTAAACAGAGTGAACTATCTGCTAAGAAAGAGCACCTATTATAATAACCAAGGCTGGAGACTTGTAGTAGCAGAGGTAACGCCAGACCACCACAAGGATCACGGAGGCAGATACAAAAAGAGAAGAAATACATCTGATTTAGGCGTCCATGGTGAAGCGGCAACACTTTGAAGCAAGGCCTCCGAACTGGCAGTCTCTGGCTAGAAAAAGAAAGTAGAGAAGCCCCAAAACTCTTGAGCCTAAGAGAATGGTCAACTGCCACACAGCTGGAATAGAAAAGTAACTGCAAACTCTCATAATCTCACAGAGTTTTTAGCTATAATAAGAACACAGGTTCACCGACAAGGAAATGTCAGTAATCAAATATGATTAGGAGGAAACAATACCGAATAAACAAATATTCAAAAAACCAAAGTTTTGTGTAAAGACAAGAATCCCTACAAAAAGACCACAAGGTAACTGAATTCAAGGAAAATACATACTCAGTATCTTCAGTAAAAATGCATAACTCACACAAAGGAAAAGTCCTTTTTAAAAAAGAAATTAAAACAATATGTTTAAAAAGAAACAAAATAAACATGACAATATTGACTTAGTAATCGGAGAGTTCTAATTGAAAGTTTCTACCTGAATGCTGGTAGAATTCGTGAAAGAAAATGTAGAAAAATTAAAAGATTTGGCCACATGCTCTAAGATCCCTTGAAGAGAAGATTATACAAAAACAATACAGAAAGAACGAACAAAGGAAAATAAAGATATAGCTAAATAAATTTCACAGAGTTGTGGAAAGATAGTCTTCTCTAGATTGAAAGGGCACACAGGGTTCTTATTAGAAAAAAATGCAAGAAACAACTTAATATATTTTAATGAGACAAATTTAGACATATCCTTGTCAAGTTTCAAAACCCCAAAACTAAATAGAAATAAAAAGAACAGAAAATCCTTGGATAAATGTTGTTATCACTGTGAAAAAACAATGATAGCATGAATGGAAATTATTTTAATTGTGGGTTATAAGACATTGTTGAGAAAAATAGAACAAAAACAATTATATATAACTATAAAATTACATTATTCAAAAATATGAAATAATATTGTAGATAAAACTAACTTGGAGCTAGATAATGGGGAAATTAACATATAATGAGTAATGTTAAAAAATTATAACACATTAGTGAAAATTGAATTTGAGTCATAATGTTTTAAATAGAAACAAGAGCAATATTTTGCATTAATAAAAGTTTAAATACACCCAGGAGATAGAACAATAGTGATTATTTTTTACATTTAGCAATATAACTATAAAATGTATAAAGTACTAAAGTATTAGTAATAAGAAAAAATTTAAAACTTTGTATGTATCCTGATAAGCTTCAAGAAGTCTCTCTCAAAGAATAACAAATCAAGTTATGAGCAAAGAAAAATAGTATATAATTAATAAATACCCCAAAGTAGCATTATTTTCAAACTTCATATATTAAGAAATACAAGAAATCATAATGAGTTTAAAAAATTTAAGAACCCCCCCGTACCCCCATTACTTAACCAAAATGAAATAAATTAAAATAAAGCAACAAAAGAATAGTACTATTGTATGTTCACTTATAAGTTCACTTATGATTAAAATTTAAAAGAAAATATATACTGCCAATGAAAAAAATTCAGAAATCAAACCAATTAGAATTTTTCATATTACATCACATTACATAACATATTACATTACATATTACATATGAAACAGTTAAAACAGTTTCTGGTGAAATGATAGTTACAAGACAAAATTAGTGAAATTTAAAATAAAAGTGTAGGCCTAATCAATAAAATTCTTTAAAAACAACTTTGCTGAATCTATCAATGATAATTAAGAAAATTTAGTAAAGATATAAATAAATATAGCAAGGAAACTAACTAACTAACTAAACTAACTAACTAACTAAATAAATAAATACATGGGTATAGTGCAACTTTATAAAAACACATTTTAAAATCTAGATATAATAGATTAAGTCCTAGGAATATATAAAAAATCAAAATTGATCAGAAAAACATATAAAACCTGACTGTACTAATAATTATAGAAGAAATAGGATAGGCAGTCAAAGATAAAAACAAGACTTTTTATAAATGTGTTATAGAAAGGAATAAAGAATTTACCTAAGATAAAAATAAGCAAGTAGTAAACCTGAGATTCAAACCCTGATTTGCTAGGCTAATAATTAATTGTCTTAAACATCATACTAAAATAATAGAATAACATTAATAAAAACTATTATGAAAAACACCCTCAAAATAAATTTAAACTAATATGATTTAACAGGGCTTGATACAAGATAAAAAATTTATACTATCCCATTCATTGGCAGAGTTACCATTAGAAAATACAATTAAAAGAAAATATTCAATTGAACATAGTTATAAGTATTTTAAAATAAATAAGAATCAACATAAAAAGAGTTTGTGGTGTATATCATTTCTTGATCATCACAGAAGAAAAACATATTTATAATATATATTATTAATAAGTGTGTGATGTAATGGATATCCTCACACATTTGGTGGAGCTGTGAAATTTCCCATCCTTTCTGGGAAGGAATTAGAATAGAATTGTCTATGCAAAAGAAAAATGCATAATTTATTTTCTGGCAGTTTAACTTCTAGTTTCTCTCTGTCTCTCTCTGTCCCTCTATGCCTTTCTCTCTCTCAGAGAGAAATATTCACAACAAAGACTATAATAAAAAATATGGAAATAAGGTTCTGTGCAGTAAATTATGATAAGTCCATAGTCTATATCTCAATTATTATGTGAAAAAGCCATACTATTAAGTGAGAAACAGCAAGTCTCTTAAAAACATAGCATGATCCTTTTATGCAAGCACACATTGAGATGGACTTGACCCTTGGGTGTATGCCTTATAAATAAACATTTATAAAAAGATTATTCTTCTTGCTATTTTAATAAATATATCTGAAATATATACTTTACTCCCATTTATAATTTTCATATGTAAGTCTGGAGAATTCCATATATTCTAAGCTTTTATTAACTTACATACAGAAGTTACATTTACCTGAAATTAATTAATTAATGAGCTATTTTTTTTATTTTGCCCTAAACAGTAAAGAATGTATCACTAGAGTTATCCAGTTATTCAGTGTTTATTAAATGTTATGTGCATAGTAATATGTTAAACTCACATGTTTCATTGTGTTGAACCCATGGCTGAATTTTCTTTGGTTTGGATTACAAACTGTAACAAACACTTCACTGATTTTAACAGGCACTAATAAATCTTTAGATTGCTTTGCTTCATGATCTCATAATAAACCGTTAATCTAATAGCTGGATATTTTGATGGTCTTCTGAGACAAAGGAGAGAGCAAATGAATGACGAATTTTCTTTTTTCTTAAACAGTATTTTTATTACTCTTCATCTAGTTTGTTGAAAGACACTTTTTTTTTGAGACTAAAATTCTACAGAAAACATTTTCCTTTATATCACATATATTGGTTAATTCCAAAAATATGTTTTTACGGCCATAAAAAAGTGCCAGAAATTACCAGCCTGTTCGATACTATCATATTTAAAAAATACATTCTATATATATTGTGGTATATTTACAAGTTCTTGTTCTATTAGGGGTTTTAGACAGAGATGAATAGCTCAGACGAAGTTTCAGGAAAATTCATGAGCATTAGATTTGAAAAAAAAAATCTAGTAATTAATAACAAAATAATGTTTCAATAGCTCCTTCTTCTCTAGATATCTCTGAAAGGAGAGAAATTGATATCAAGAAACTTCAAGCAAACAATTCCGTGTAGGATGTGGCTGTCTTATAACCTATATGCCCTTATCATTAAAACAGTTCACTGAAATATTGATAAGCATTTAAATGAATGACTACAAGTAAATGTTTGTCTAAATAAATTAATAAATAAATTGATGACCAAGAACACAGGACAAAAACAGGTTACCTTTGATACATACATGTGCAATGAAAGAATTATTGACAAAATATGTATTACATTTAATATACTAAATAGGGTACTAAACATTGGGACTCAACATTTAATAAGCCAGAAATCACCCTGCCTTCAAAATGTAAGCATCTTAGAAAAAAATGAAGCAAAAAAAAGAAAAAAATACTAAAAATAAGATAAATACTAGATTAAGTGAAGGCTAGTTTAGATGCACAGAGGGAGTATGAAACCTGGAGAAATATGAAGATAAATAAGAATTACCAAAGACAAGAAGAATAGGTAAGGAATAGAGTGTAAATGTGGCAGATGAGAGAACTATAATATTTCCTTTAAAATTATCTTGCTCTTTTTATTTTATTTTATTTTATTTTAAAGATTTTTATTGGGGAATTGGGGGATGGGAACAGTGCTGGGGAATTGGGGGAAGGGGACAGACAATTTGCTGTCCTTTTGTTCTTCAGTCTAGTTGTGGAGGACATTGCTCCACTGGCCCAAGTTGGCACCATCATTTCGCTCTTCCCGGATGAGGCAGATCAGTCGCCGGCTTCTGGACGGCTGCTCATTGCGGCTGCTGGCTTCTCAGGCTGGCTGCTGGCTACACACGGTAGCCTATGGCAACCCACTGCCACAGGGGCTGCAGCCTACGCAGTCGCCGGCTACTCAAGGCAGCCCAGCTCCAGGTTGAGCTGTTGTTCAGCATCTTAGCTGTGGAGGGCAGTGTCACTGGCCCTCATATGTGGGATCCGAACCGGGGCCCAATGGCATCCCAAGCCAGCTCTTAACCAACACGCCACTCTGCCAGCCCTCTCTCACTATTTTTAGATGCGCAGGATAGGTTTCCAGACTTCTCTTTTCTTAATACCTCAACTAAATTCAGGCAGGAAATCTGCAGTTGGTCTGTCCATGATGTGAACTGCATATAATACAACTTTTAAAAACATTGTTCGTGACATTGCCCTAATTTTGACACTTCTCAATCTGGGATTATTCTAACAGTTTCTGATATCACCTTCCCACTCCAACATAGAACTTTTTCAGCACATCCTTTTCATTATCGATTAGTGTTTTCCTAGAAAACCATGCCTGCCATATAATGACTCTCTTTCAGATAGCATGATGTCTCCACACATTAACATCCTCACCATGGTGATCACAATTACTATTTTTCTTCACAACTTATCTTTCTACTGTCTTTTTACCTCACCTCTCCACAAAACCTCCATTACAATTACAGTGGAAAGAGAACACACTGTGTTGCTTTTACTGATAATATTTTCTCAACCTTATTTTATTTTCCAGCATTCTCTGTAATTTACTCATCCATTCAACAAGAATGTAATGAGGGTCTAAACTATGCCAGGTACCATTTTTTGGTTTTAAGGACATTGACTATTAGGATGTCACTGGTTTAAAAGAAACACAGTTGATTGAGAGAGGTAGACAAGTAAAGCAAAAATTATAATGCAATACTATAAGTGTCGCAACATTTTTTTTTTCATCCTTGCAAATTTCGTAACATTTCTTATGCAGTAAAGCCATCCTTGAAGTCTTGGGTTAAAATGAAATTCTCTTTCCCTTTTTCTGCTGTAACACTTTGTTTATATCTTTATTAGTATTCTTATTTAATTATTTTTTGCATTATAATTAGCTCATTTCTTCTATGAATATTTCACTGTCTAGTGTGTGCTAGATGTTTCCTGTGTGCCCCCTACTGGCTTATAAATTCTTTTAGAAAACTATTATATGTTTTATTATTCACCAGTCTAGAAAGCTATTCTGTGAAAAATAAATGTAATATCATTTTTCTGATAAAAAATAAATCACTTGAGTACAGTACTGGGAGATTACTTTCTGATTATAAGAAGAATATTAGACAATAAAGTTGTACGTCTTATAAGAGCTAATCCTGTGTTACATTGCCTTATTAAAAATATGTTCAGAAACACACAATAATATTCACACATTACTCTTTCCTAATGTGCATCTAATACATTATATTTAGTTTGGGGTTTTGCAATTTAAGAATCATATTGAAAAAATGAAATGCTTGTAAAGACACATAAGAGGTCTGACAATTCACAAACTTGTTTGCAACGATGTTCCTAACTTTTTTTGATATCAGAGGAATTATTCATTATGGATTTGTACCAACTAGACAAACAGTTAATCAAGTTTACTATTTGGAAGTGCTGAAAAGGCTGCATGAGAAAAGTTAGATGACCTGAACTTTTCGCCAACAATTCATGGCGCTTGCATCATGACAATGCACCAGCTCACACAGCACTGTCTGTGAGGGAGTTTGAAGCCAGTAAACAAGTAACTGTATTGGAACACCCTCCTTACTCACCTGATCTGGCCCCCAATGACTTCTTTCTTCACCGGACGGTAAAGGAATACTGAAAGGAAGACATTTTGATGACATTCGGGACATCAAGTGTCATACTACGACAGCTCTGATGGCCATTCCAGAAAGGGTTCCAAAATTGTTAGGCACTGTCATCGGTGCCTAGCTTCCCAAGGGGAGAGAGTACTTCAAAGGTGACCATGGTGATATTCAGCAATGAGGTGTGTAGCACTTTTTCTAAGATGAGTTTGCGAACTTAAGTGCCAGACCTTGTATGCTGATCACTAAAATAATAATATACTATCTTACTATTACTGTGGCTCAGGGCCACAGAGGTTGCACTTTGCAGCCTGAATCATCCCTCTCCAAGGACAGGGAGTGAACCCCAGGCTGCATTGAGGACACCCATCTCTGTTCTTCTTCTTTCCCTCTTCCCTCGTTAGCCTCGGTTTGCCCACCTTCTGGTGTTTCAATGTGCTGATTTCTCAGACGTGTTTGTGTGTTACACAGGGAATCCTTTGTTGAATTATAGCTGTTTCACTTGTAACTTCAAGGGAGAGATCAAGGAGACCTCTCACGCCACCATGTTTCTGACCTATATGATTCTTTTAAAACATGAGAGTAGGCGATGGATTAAAATGAGGCCTCTGAATTAAATATAGACTGAAGGATTCTTCTCATTACTGCAGATCATTAAGACTTTGCTATTAAAACTACAGCAGATCTTGGTGAGAATTGCTTCCTTAACACCTAGTGATAATGTCAACAATAAACTTTGTAATATAACAGCAATTGTGCAATTATTGATACATTCAGTGATTAGAATCTTATCTAACAGGAATATTAGCACTGTTCCCTAAAGAAGGCCATGGATTTAAAAATTGATCATAATTGAAACCCTGAGGCAGGGACTAATATTCAAATTATAAAATAATTCATTTTAAGTAAACCCAATTTATCTGAATGCAAGATAGTATAAAATATAGAGATATGTTACTTGAATATGCACATATTAATTAGTGATTAATGTATTCACAAATCTAATTAATATATATAACAATTATATTTGAATACTGTAGTAAAAAATTTTACTAATCTGACTTAAAGGCTTGTATGTAGAGAAAGCTATAATATAATTTTAAAAATAAATCTCTCATTTTTATGAAGTAAGATTTGCATTGGTGAAACATTTTATGTTCATTGAATGTTACTTGTTACTTGAATGGCCTTTAACTAATAGCAATCAAATGTTTATAAAACTAAGTATGAATTTATCAATTGAGCAATAAAAAATTGTTTAATAATCTTTGTATCTAAATATGTATACATAGAGAAGACACTTCTGAGAGATCTTCCTTTGATGGACAACTATCATATAAACCAATGTCTAAAATCATCTACACAGGTCTTCTTCTAGTCCTATGTAGCTGAAAATTTTTAATGATATTGTGTATTAATTTTTGCGAAATGATTTTTCTTTATTGTGGTTTTGTAAAACGTGTCTAGCATTTTCTAAAAATAGTTGCAAAAATATTTCCTATCCAACATGCTTTCTATAGTGTGACCTTGCCAATTTGAATCTCTTTTTCTAGTCTCTTGAATCTGAACAGACTTTGGGACTGCTTTGTTTATTAAAATATGGTTACAGTGATGCTAGGTTTGCTTATTTTGAATGTAGCTCAGACTGGTCAGACAGTTTCTTCTATTTGACATTTGGAAGACAGCCACCATATAAGAAGTACAGTAACCCTAAAATTGATGTGCTGTGAGAAGTCAAGCCACATAGAGAGGACCTGGAGAATGAAATGCCCTATGGAGACAGAAACCACCTGGGCAACAGACATTTGAACAATGATGCTATGTAGTTGACATTCCACCTCAGCTGAAAGCAAATGCGTTAAAAAGCCACCTAGCAAACCCATTCCTGTGTTCCTAATCCAAAGAACAGGGGCAGAATAATGTATTGCCTAAAACGACCTTTTTGTGTAAGATGTCAGCTATAGTAAAAATAAAAGTTTTATGAAGTGACAAAAAAACAAACAAAAAACTAAATACCAGAGCACTTGCTAATGTAGCAATAAATGACCAAAGTAGATACCTCTTGAGAAGATGATAGACTTTTTTCTTTTATTCTGTTAATGTGGTTTTAAAAAAAAAAAACGACATTTTTTATTTTCATATATTGAATCAACTTCATATTCCTGAAATATACAACACTTAGACATGATGTATTATTCTTCTATATTTTGTGAGACTTTATTTCTACCATTTTGTGAAGGATATTTACTTCTGTGTTCATGAGGAGTATTTGTTTGTTTACTTACAATTTCTTTCCTGACCTGCTAAAAGGATCTGGGAAGTATTTCTTTCTCTTTTATTTCTGTAGGTTGATATTATTTTCTTTTTAAATGTTTGATAGAAATCATCTGAGCCAGGATATTGCCTTGAATTGAATTTTTTTTTTTTTTTAGCTGAGCCATCCTGCCACCTGTTGACAGCTCAGCGGTTGCTCAGCTCGGGCCGGGACTCGAACCACTGTTGCTCAGAGCTCAAACTCTTGAGAGAGCTCTTAACCAACTGAGCCACTCGGCCGGCCCAATTTTTATTTTAATAGATATAGAGCTATTGAGGTTTTTATTTCTTCTTGAAATAGTGTTAATAAATTAAGTTTTTCAAGGAATTTGTATATTTTATTTAAGTTGGCATATTCATTAGCATAAAACTATTGATGATATTCCCTTATATCTTCTTAATATATGCATAATCTATAGTGATAACCCTTTTCATCCAATATCATATTGGTATTTTTGTTTTCTCTTGTTTTCGTAATTATTCTTGTGAGAGTTATCAATTTTATAAATTTTTTCAAAGAACCAACATATAGCATTGTTAATTTTCTCTTTGGACTTTTTTCCAAATTCCCTGATTTTTGCTCTGATTTTTATTATTTCTATTCTTTCACTTACTATAAACTAATTTTTCTATTATTTTTCTAACTTTTTAAGGAGGAGCTTTAGGTCACTGTTTTTAAGCATTTGTTTTATAGCTATTTAATGTTACATAAGTTTTCTAAGAGTGCTTTAATTTGTTACACACTGTTTCTATTATCATTTAGCTTAAAATATTTTATTTTAAATATGTTATAAATTCTTTTTTTAGTGATGAGTTATTTAGAAGTGCATTTTAAAATTTTTGAATATTTAGACATTTTGTTAATATTGATTTCTAATTTAATTATTTTATTATCAGAGAAAATCACCTGTCAGATTTTAATCTTTTGAGGTTTTTTGAGGGATACGTTATGTCCACGTATATTGCTTATCTTGGCAAACATTCAGTGTGTATTGGAAAAGGATATTTTGCTCTTGTTGGGCAAAATGTTTCATTCTCAGTGTCAATTAGGTCAAGTTGGTTGGTTGTATCAGTTAGGTCTTATATAACCTTATTTTTTTTCCCACTTGTTCTATCAGTTACTGGAAGAGAGTGTTAACAACCTTTAACAATAAATAATTATGGGTTTGTCTATTTCTTCCTTTAGTTCCATTTTTATTTGTTTCATGTTATTAGGTGCATCGATATCTAGGGGTGTCAAGTTTTCTTGGAAAATCATTATTTTATTATTATGAGGAGTCCTCATTGGATTGTAATATCCTTTGTCTTTACATCCATATTTTCTGATATTCTACGAGTAGAGTCATGCTAGATTTCTTGCCTACTGTTTGCATGTTAAACCTCTTTATAATACATTTTAAATGTATATCATGTAAATAACACATAGTGGTTCTTGCTTTTTTGTATACTGTTAACCTCTGACTTTTAATGGGTTTGAATTTGCTATCGTATTATTTGTAGTCTATTTGTCTCTTCTGAATTTTTATTCTTTATTGCATCTTCTCTGTGTCCTTTGGGTTAACTGAATATTTTATCACTTCATTTTATTTCATTTATTGGCTTATGAACTATCAGTTGTTTTGCTATCATTTATTTTAGTTTTTACTGTAAGGCTAACTATGTATTCTTACCTTACCAAAATATAGTGACCATTTCATTCCTTTGAACTTTTTCTACTTCAAAACTGACATTTTTTGCATCCTATCTCACCCTTCTTCTTTGCATTCTCTCTGCCAACGTTTTATTTCCTGTTTTACATTTGCATTAACAGAATAAGTCCATGTAATGACAGATTCCATTACCATTCCATTATACTCACAAGATTTATAACTCCATTACCTGATTGTTGTCATAACTCTAATTTCTACATACATTACAAATTCACATGGAATCTGTTATTGGCTCAAATTTCAGTGTCAAAAATATTGTACATGGGTATTTAGCACATAGGACATTTAGCATTTAAATTGAAGAAAGTTTTGTCAAAGAGAACCACAGTCGAACAGTAGTTAGAGCTACAAAAATTGAATTTATTCAGCAGCTATTGCAATAGGAGAAAAGAGACCTCAGCATAGAACTGGGCTGAATTCTAAATACAATAAGGAAACGTAAGGATTTATAGTCAAAAGGTAGGGTGAGGGGATTTGTGGATGCAAAACTACTAAGAGGAGACATCAGGAGTAGGGGACTATTGCCGGAGGTACGCTAGTGTCATCAGACATCAAGGGAGAGAGATGAAGAATTTTATCACATATCAAGGATGGAGGATTCTTTCTAAACTAACCTAGCAGAATTTTTGCTACAGCTAGGCCATTTAGGCTCAGCAAGGACCAGGGCTAAGGTCAAGGCCTCTTTGAAAACAGTCCAGAGGAGGCTGACGAAAGTTGGGTCAAGGAAGAAATCTTTGTCAGGGTCTCTAGGTTTTGGAAATGTGTTACAAGTTTGATTATTACTCTATTACTTTTATTTTATTATGTATAGTATTATGTTGCTGCAGTTGCTATATTTTACATTTTAACCTTTTGATACAGGGTTGCAGTTTAACAATGAAGAGTATATTTAATGTTATAATCTTTCTTTTCCTGAAAAACATGTTAACATCACAATATGTTAAAAAATCAATATAGACTTAGAATTATGATAATGATACTTATCCAGTATCATAAACTTCTCATCATCCATTGAAATGTAAAGTAACCCTAAGAAATTAGAAAATGTCTTATCACTTAATTTAATAAATAATATATTGGCCTATTCAACAAAATGGTGTTTTTATAATCTGCGGTCAGATTATCTCTTTAAATGAGAATGGTAAACATAGTAAGCAGTTAAAAATACTGTCTTCAGAGTCATAAGGACTAAATTTGAAACCCTTCATTTGACAAGTGCTCTAAAGACATGTAAATAATCATCTTAGAAAGGTTCCTCAATTATTCTAAGTATCATATGTAAAATAAGATAATAATATGTACTCTCTAGGATTGTGATGAAAATTATACCTTTTGTATCCAAAAAATCAGCATAGTACTTAGTTGATACTAAAACTCAACGTATGTTAAATTATTAAGATTAACGTTTGATGGCATTATTTGACAATGTTAAAATATGTACCGTATTTCCCCATGTATAAGATGCACCCTTTTTCGAAAAATTTGGGGTCTAACACTGGGTGCATCTTATACAGTGGTTGTAGATTTCAAATGCCATAGGTGGAACTGAGGACGAGACAATGTATGAAAACAGTGATTCATCATCTGACACAGATGAGGACAAGCTAATGGTTGGGAGTTTTGACGGTGATGAGGAGCTATATGAATTTTATGATGAACAAAACTTGAGGTCAGTAACTTTATGTAATACATTTTTTTTTCAAATTTCAGGCCCCAAAATTAAGGTGTGTCTTATACATGGGAGCGTCTTATTCATGGGGAAATATGGTAGTTTAAACTGGTAAAGAACTATTATAATATAGGAGTTTGCTGCTTCATGTCTGTGTCTATGGGGAAAAAAATAAAGAGGCAATATTATGTGAGTTTAGAAACAGTAGAATTTAATGACAGAATGATTCAATATTGAAAGACTAACTTGTCACCAAATATTCCTCCAAAAACTATTTATATTAAAATAAATCCCTCTATCTAAAAAGATTTATGTATACATTTTTAGATAGATATCTGTATCAGTACTTTGAATTTCCTTTCTGCAAAATGTGCAATCATCTGGTATTTAGTTCTGAGCAAGGATGAATGGGGATGAGAAAGAGGGTGGATTTGGGGTTTATGCTGCACTGTGGAGGGCAGAGAGGTTGGCTAGAAAATAAAAGAGCATGCAAAAAATGAATCAACCCAAAGAAATAAAGGCAAGTTTAGAAAGTGGCAACTAATTGGAAATAAGATCTAAAGAAAGTGAGGGCTAGAAAAACCCCTTGGGGCAATATTACAAGGTCTAGATTTGAGGTCGAGAGCCTTTTATAAAATGCCATTAGAACTCTTGGTCAGGCAGAGGGCTTTTAATGGTCCTGAACTAGCCAGGCAAGTTAAACATGTGCTAGTGTTAGGAAAAGGGTATAAGAATTAGAGCCACAGGTTACTGAGAACTGTTTCACTCATCACTTAAGAAGAGATACTTTGAAGAACAGGAAACAGTTGTAAAGTTAAACCTGTAGACCTAATAACACAAATAAAAGGAAATGCATCAAGTGGATGTATTTCTGTCTTAAGCAAAAAATTATGAAAGAAAAACTTTTAGTTATAGCTGACAAGGCTGAAATTAAGAAGTCTTGACTTTCCTTAAGTGTATTTATAATCTGTAATAATTTATAGTACACATTTGGTTTAAAAGAAGAAAGTTTAGTTTGGTTTTGATTTTAAAAATTTAATTATGTACTTAAAAATCCCATGTTTATACTTATTTCTGATTTATAAATTATATAGTTAGTGAATGGTCTTTTCACTTGAACACCACCCCTGCTGCTCATGTTAGTGAAATTTCCTAACTTGCCACTTATGTTAATTTAATTTAATGCTAGCAGTTTACTAAAATATAATTTATACACAATCAATGGATATATTGAATGCATACAATTTGATGAGTTTGGAGATATGCAAACACCAAGGAACCATCACCACAACATATCCAACATCGCCAAAAGTATCCTCTTACACTTTTGGATCTTTTGGTTGTTTTTGTTGTTGTTTTGTGTGATAAGAACAGTTAACATAAGATCTACCCTGTTAACACATTTTTAAATGTATAATACTGAATCGTGAACTTAGACACCATGCTGT
The DNA here is from genome assembly GCF_001890085.2 of Hipposideros armiger. Lineage (NCBI taxonomy): Eukaryota > Metazoa > Chordata > Mammalia > Chiroptera > Hipposideridae > Hipposideros > Hipposideros armiger. The sequence goes on along the minus strand of NW_017731380.1, from coordinate 6,364,647 downwards.
AAAACAGATCTCTAGGCTTTATTCATCTTGCATAATTGAAACTTTATACTGTTGAACAACAAGTCCCCATTTCTCTCTGCCTCGCACAGGCCACCACCATCTCCTCTTTGTTTCTATGAGATTGATTCTTTTTAGATATCTCACATAAGTGGAATCGTGATGTATTTGTTATTTGGTGACTTGCGTATTTCACTTAACATAATGCTATCCAGGTTTATCCATGTTGTCCTATATGGCAGGACTCCCTTCTTTTTTAAGGCTGAATCATACTCTCTTGTAGGTAAATACCACATTTTATTTATCCATTCATTGGTAGATACACATTTAAATTGTTTCCATATCTTGGCTATTGTGAATAATACTGCAAAAGAACATGGGAGTGCAACTATATCTTCAAGATTCTTGTATCAGTTCTTTCGGATATGTATCCAAAATGGGATTGCTGGATCAGATAGTCGTTCCAGTATTAATTTTTTGAGAAACCTCCATATTCTTTTCCATAGTGGCTGAACTATTTTACATTCCCACCAACAGTGTACGAGGGTTCCAATTTCTCTAGTTCTTTGCAAACATATTTTGTTTGTTTCTTTGTTCATTTGTTTGTTTTTGATAACAGCCATCCTAACAGGAATAAGGTTATATCTCATTTTAGACTTGACTTGAATTTTGCTAATGATTACTGATATTGAGCACCTTTTCACATATTTCTTGGTCATTTGTATGTCTATTAAACTTCTTTGCCCATTTTTTAAATCAAATTTCTTGGTTTTCTTTTTCCTGTTAAATTGCAGGAATTCTTTAAATATTTTGGTAATTAACGCCTTATCAAACTCATTAGTTTTAATAGCTACCTATATAATGATTTATTTCCCACTACCCTCTTTAATGACTCCATTTCTTATCCACTCCTCATACCCACTTGTTTCTCTTCCTTCCTTCCTCCTATGGGATCCTTAAACATAAATGTCTCAATTAGGATTTTAATAAACAAAGCAAGATTGATTTTTTTGCTTGTTTATGGTATTGTGTTTATTTGTTTTGATTTTTCCCAGATAATTCTGCCTAAGGCATGACTACACAGACAGTCTGATGCCAAGATAAGTAAATTATTGTAATAAAGAGAGAAAAAATTCATGAAAACAGAATATAAATCACTATCTCAGTAGATTATGCTGGCCTTCATATTTGTTTTGGTATCATTTAAAACTGGGGGACAGCTTTGATTCAAACTAGCAAAGGCTTTTCTTAGCACCCACTAGACCTTGTTGATTGAAGAACCTAGCTCTTAATTTATCTTTCATTTGATTGTTGATATTTCTTCTCTAGGTTCCTTTTTCTTCTGCATTCATATTGTAGAAATATACTAGATCAATGGTGAATTACCTATGTATTTCCTGCTCTTTTGTTCATCTTAAATCTTATTGGCTTTTTTCTTTTAGTTAGGTGATTCCTTAAGCTGGACTTTTACTTCAGTGATCCAATTTTACTCTTTTCTGCTATATGTCTCCATAAGTGATTTTTTAAAAATTTTGCAATTATAATTTTCAAATATAAGATAATATTGCTTATTAGAATATTTAATAGGCTTATTGACACCTTGAACCTTATTAAAATTGTAAAAAAAAAGAGCATTTTCAAAAACTTTCTCCTGTTTATCCGTGTTTCTTTAAGAGGTGAGCATTTATTTATTCATCTTCATGTAAATTTTCTTCTTTAGATTATTTATGTGTGCCTGATATTTTTCTCTTTGCTTATCCTTTCAGAAGAAAATGTGAGTTTCTGCCACATTATAATTAAGAATTCCTATTAGAGTTTTATGGGTGCAATTTAAAAATTTAGTCTTAGACAAAGAGGGAAGAGGAAGGATGATACTGCTGCATCCTCATATTAGTAATTGGGAGCTGTGCTTTCCTGTGAAGTACAGAGAAAGAACTCCTCAAGGAAGACTGTGGTGACGGAAGTCACAGTTACTGCTATGGGAATTAATTGTGATAATTGGAAGTTACCTTGGGGCAACACTCTGCTCTCTAACTGGCATATATGATCTTGCTGAGAGCCTGTCCCAGTAATAACCCTTTTCACAAGGCTTTCATGAGTGTCTTTAGTTGCACTACCATGGCTGCCTGGATGTCCTGTATCATTTTGACTTTGGAGAAGAGTCAAAAGTTGCATAGTGTCAGATCTGGTGAATAAGGTGGATAAGGACACACCAGTAATGTTTTTATTTGACAGAAATTGCTGTATACCAGATGGGATGTGTAACATGAAGCATTGTCATGGTGGAGAATGATTTATGGCACACTTTAGAACACCTTCTCTCAACTGTAGCTCACACCCAACTGCACCAAACAAGTTGAAACTTGTCACACACTGTTACTAAGGTTCGACATGCCACTTTCTGTATTGAAGATCGTTGCCTTTCCATTGGATGGCACTTGGCAGCAGCATTCACCATATTTTTTTATCACAACAGAAAGGCTCCGTGTCACACCTCGCTTATGGCATACAGCCATTTGTACAGCACTCCTGGTAGCCATTAGAATGAGTCTTGTGTGAGCAAGAATGACTTCATGCTGAATAAGCAAGAGTAAGTCCATCTTGGTATTGCACAAAGAATTCAGCAGACAAGCCGCCTGGTTGCCCTGGTAATTGGGTGTAGTAACCAGCTACAATCCAAAGGTCTGCTACTGAAGATATGGTGATGTCAGCTGCCCCGATAAGGTGACATCAGGAAGTTAGTCAGAATGGCACATGAACTGAAGACTTTGCAGCTCAGTGAGCCAGTCTCCACTGAAAGGGGATCATGCTGCCACTCTGCTCCAAGAACCCTCCACTCTGCTCCACTCAACTGGGACAGAACTTCTGCCAGACTAACCTCCTGGACCAGCCACCTTCCCTGGCTCCATCAGGACTCTGATTGACTTTGGGACTCTATCGTTACTCCATTTTACCCAATTATTGTAGTACTCTGTGTGCTTTACTGTTTGGTGTATTGATGGTTGATGTTTGAGTAAAGAGCATATTGAAAGGCTTTTAAGACCTTGCGAGCTCTGTTTTTCTCACTCATGCCATGGCTACCGTGGAGGCCTCAGTAAGTGGCAGGTAGATCTTGAGGGTCTTAGAGTCTCTTAGGGGTTAGTCCCCCTGACTGGAAGAAAGAGACTGCAGCATGAACTGTGAGCCTAGCACTCACTTGTGACAGGGCATTTCTATAAAATGAAAACATTATGGTGTGTTCTCATCCACCTTATTCACCGGACCTGGCATCATGTAACTTCCTGCTCATCCCCAAAGTCAAAATGACCACGAAAGGTAAACATTTTGAATCAATTCAGGACATGGAGGCAGCCACGGCAAAGCAACTAAAGATACTTATGAAAGAGGACTTCCAGAACTGCTTCAGAAAGTGGCAAGAATGATGGAATAAGTGTGTTTGAACCAAGGAGGAGTATTTTGAAGGGGATTAATGCCAATGTGTCTTTTACTGTAATAAATAATTTTTATTTAAACATTCATGTAGTTTTTTATCTACCTCGTATTTATCATTTTAAAAAAATTAGTCCTTAAAATGAGTCTATGCAATCACATTGCACGTGACAAACAGGAACTTACTATTGATCATAAGGTCATCTGAAACCTCTGTATTATTTTGATATATTCTTCTCTACCACCTTTCATTTTAAACACCAGTTGTCAAAAATGTCCTTTAATGTGGTAATGGAAAATTATTCCATACACTTATGAATATGTGTGCAATCAGGTCTTTTATGTCCTAATAGTATCACTGCTTGACTTGTGACTAAAGGCCAGCCACATTCCTTGTGTTTTTGTCATAGCACTAATTTTAAATGACTCCAGTTCTTTGGTTTTTGCATCATTGTTTCATAATTACTTAGAACAACAACTTCTACTATTCCTTTCTATTTTCTAATTATACTACTAAGACAGGTCAATGTAAACTGACATAGTATGAAAAGGAATGTTCTTTATGGCTTCTTCTTTTAAAGATAAGAAATGAAAGCCTGAAAGCCTCCTGTAATTTCTTTTGAATAGAATATTTATCAGTTTATATGAAAGAATAAGAAGTTAAAAACATTATGTCATGAGTTTGACACAGATAATCTCGGATGCACTTCATGTCATAGTAACTGTGCTCTGCCTTGCATTAGTAATATTATAATTTACAATTTGGCACATTTTCTTAATTAGGTTTATTAGATCAAGAAATCAGATATGGCATGCTGCTTTCCTGCATATAATAGAAAATAGATGAACAATACGACACTCAGTTGACTCACATTCTCCACAGTTGTTGCTTAGACCTTATGTTCCAGATAGAGATCTGCTCATTTATTATTATGCTAGAGGCAGAAACAGGGCAAACAAGAAAACTGTCATGTTTTCATTAAGGAAACACGTCTAGGCTTTTTTAAAAGGTTTTTATTCACTATATATATATTTTTTATTTTCTAGAAAGAATGTGGAATAACTTAAGAAGTATATGATTAAATATAATGCAGTTACTTGTTAGTCTGTTTCATAATCTGATTTTTTAAAGAAAATATGTTAATTTTTAGCAGAAGTTCTTACATTACAGTTAAAAACATTATCAGGACTAAGTAAAATGTATAGTTTGTGGATGTGTTGCCAACAAAAGTCCAGTTAACTTTGTTAGAACATAATTTTCCTATATATAGTATTTATGTATAAATCTCTTGTGTGTATTTAAATAATTTAAACATAGTCACACCACTGTATGATAGCCAAAATTATAATGAAACTACAGAAAAACCATCGTTGATAATCGCTTGAAGTCTAGCTGAATTGAAGCCCTACAACTAAGGAAATAAAGAAGAAACCACCTCAAGACTGTTAGGAAGGGCACAGAAGTAGAATGGGCTGGTCCTGCACCTGTGTGTGACCATTAAAAATCAGGAGGAACATCTCAGCTGCAGAGGCTCACCCAAGAGGAACAAGGGGTCCCAAAACCAAACCAGGCTGCTGAGGCCAGGGTTTCAATGCCGGGGAGAGAAGTCTCCACAACTTCCGGTTGTGAAAACCAGTGGAGATTGTGGCTGAGTGAGATGGAGGGCAGGAACAGTCAATTGAATGTGTCCCACCAAAATTCACATGTTCAAATCCTAAACCCCGATGGGATAGTATTAGGAAGCGGGACCTTTGGGAGGTAAATAGGTCATGAGGTGGAGCCCTCATGAATGGGATTAATGTCCTTGTAAAAGAGAGCACGCTGAGCAATCTTTCATAAGGCTCTGTGAGGTTATAAGAAGAAGTTGGCAATTTGCAACCTAGAAGAGAACCCTCACCAGAGCCTGACCAAGCTGGCTCCCTGATCTCAGACTTCCAGACTCCAGAACTATAAGAAACTATTTGTTTGCCTAAGCCACCCAGTGTGTGGTACTTTGTTATAGCAGCCTAAACTGATTAAGATAGGGATTATTTAGTCATTCATAAAAATTGGAGGAATAATAAACTTACTACCCACCACACACACACACACACACACACACACACACACACACACACAAACAACTTTTTTTTCCCCTCTGTCCGTGCACATCTGAGTCAAATTATCTGGCTTTTGCTCTCCTGGCAAAAGAGGGCATCATTAAACTAGGAATTTTGCAAAACCTTCTAATATCACAAAAGTGAACAAAGAAAGACTAATGAGCAAATGTTACATTTCATGACAAAATAAATAATGCAAATAAAAAATAAGAAGAGAAGGGAGAGGGGAAAAAAGACAATATAGTAATCTAATTGTTGTAATAAGAGGTCATTAAATGATACCAAGTTTTAAAAAGAAAATAAAAATAATAAATAAGAAAACAGAAGACTATGGGCATTAGAAATATTTAAGTACAAATGAAAGCAATACAGCACACACATATGTGTGTACACATTTCCTAGACAAAAAATATAGCTAATATTATAAAATGCACATAATTATATTTATATTTATGACAAAATTATATCTTGTGATATAATTACCTAACTATATTTTATGAAAAACATATCAGTTACAGTATTGAAAATGAACACAGAGCATTTATTAATATGCATGCTGTTGACTACTGCCAGGCATCAAGGTGGTCAGTTAGGATGACAAGCCAAAATGAACACCAGGGGAGGGTCTGGAGGATCAGTATGCAAGGTTGGACAATTAAGCTCAAGAACTTATCCTAAAAAAAGTGTTACAAGCCTCATTGTAGAACATCACCTTGGTCACTTTTGAAGCACTGCCCTTGGGAAGCTATGCACTGACACCAGCTCCTAGTCCAACCTTCAAAGCAATTTTGGAAGGCTTTTTCTGGAATGGCCATCAGAGCTGTTTTCATATGACACTTGATGTCCTGAATGTCATCCAAATGTTTTCCATGCAATATCTTCAGGTAAAGAAAGAAGTCATCGGGGGCCAGATCAGGTGAGCAGGAAGGGTGTTCCAATACAGTTATTTGTTTACTGGTTGAAAACACCCTGACAGATAATGCCATGTGAGCTTGTACATTGTCGTGATGCAGGAGCCATGAATCGTTGGTAAAACTTCAGGTAGTCTAACTTTTTCACGCTGCCTTTTCAGCACTTCCAAATAGTAAACGTGGTTAACTGTTTGTTCAGCTGGTACAAATTCATAATGAATAATCCCTCTGATATCAAAAAAGTTTAGCAATATTGGTACAACAAGTTTGCAAACTTAATTGTGAGACCTTGTAGTTGGGGGAAGTGGGAGAAGACTGGGTGGGGCAGTAAGAGCTGGGTACTTGACTACAGCTTCCTCCGGAGACTGCAGCAATAATGCACCAAGTATTTTGTGGGGATGACAGCTTTCCCCCAGAAAGCATGCTAGGTAAAGCCTTTGTAATTGTCAATGTTTAGGCCTCAAAGATTGCACAGAGGATTGGGCTTGGAGCTGGACTCCTGGTATGTAATAACTGCGTTTATGAAGCAAAAATCCACAAGAGGTACAAGGACACATAGATATAAACACAATAATAATAGGAGACTTTAAAACATCATTTTGGAACAAATGTCCAAACACCCAGTACCAAATATAGAAATACATGAACAACTATGTGTGTGTGTGTGTGTGTGTGTGTGTGTGTGTATATATATATATATATATATATATATATATATATATATATATATATATATATATATATATCTCAGTTTGTTAGAGCTGCTATAAAAAATAGAACAGACTGGAAGTCTTATAAATAACTGATATTTATTTCTCATGGTTCTGGATACTAGAATTCCAGATCAGAGTGCCAGATCAGTTTAGATGAGGTCCCTACTCTGACCACAGACTTCTTGTTGCATCCTCTCATAGTGGAAAGGACTAGGGAGCTTTGTGGGATCTCATTTATAAGAGCATGATCGCGTTTGTAAGGTCTTCACCCACATTACGTGTTTATCTCGCAAAGGCTCCACTTCCAAATACCATCACCTTGGACATTAGGTTTTCAACATATACACATAGGAATTTTGGGGGAACACAAACATTCAGGGTATCAGGATATAGATTCTCAATATCCATCTATCTATCTATATCTATCTATCTATCTATCTATCATCTATCTATCTATCTATTCTCAGTTTTACAAATGAAATTTAGAAAGACTAAACCAGAAACTATAGAGAATGGTTGCTGGTTACTCATAGGGGCTGGATGGGAAAAGGGTGAAAAAAATAAAAACTGGGATTTGAATTATAAGAATGAGGAGGAGAGGAAACCACTACACTTTGTATAGTTTTGCTCAGAACCACATTAATGTTCATGTGCCCATAATAAGTAAATACTTAAAACCAACCAGGATGTGGTGGGAACCCAAAATTGAAAACATATAATTAAAAAAAAAATCAACCTAACTATGTTACAAATGAAAAATAAAACCTCACTAGAAGAGGTTAGGGATGTTTAAAGTTTAAAAAGTTTAGACAAATCTTTGACCCCCCCAAAATTTGTAGGTTTTTCAAATTAGTCTTCTGTCTCTGCTATTGAAAATATTGGTTACACAGTAAATGTAAATGGTTATTCAATCTTCAATTTAGCAGTGGTTTTCAACTGAATGTCGTTTTGTCCCCTAGAGGACATTTGACATTGTGTGGAACAACAGTTTTCGTTGCCAAAACTGTAGAGGGAAGTTGCTACTGCCTTCTAGTGGCTAACTACTGGCATCAAGTGTGCAGAGGCCAGCACTACAGCACTACTACTGAACAGCCCATATTGCACAGAAAATTCCTTGTCTACAGTTATCTCAACCAAGGATGAAAAACTCTGGCTCAGGTCAATAGAGCTGTGGTAACCAATAATAGGTTAATGAGAATCTGTAACTTTCCAACATTTAAGTGAAACAAAATCAGTGTTCAGGTTTTATAATACTCCATGCAGTAATATAAACAGATTTATATAACATTATTTATATAACATTGAGAGAGCAATGATAATTGCATTGATCTTGAATAAAGTGGAAAAACAATCCCCTTTCTGTTGGTTCATTTTTGTGGAGAAAATCACAGATATTAAGTCAGGTTTGCCAAACATCGTATCAGAGAACTATATGTTCTCTTTTTGAAAGGGAAAATATTTTTTAAAAAACTCATCAAACACTCTAATTATTCCATTCTTTGTTCTGCACAAAAAAAAATTAGGAACAGCTTCCTACAGAAGGCAAGGATGCAGATGTTTCTTTCACACTCAACCAGATGATTTCATTAAAACCAAATTATAAACTCGACTATATGTTTCAATCTCCCCTCCCTCATGGCTTCAGTGTTTTAAGGCGTAGATCAGCTTGGTACAAAATATAGGTTACAAAGTGCTTGAGATATCACATTAAAATCAACTCAAGGAAAACATTATAATTTTCATGTTTTTTAAAATCTTTTTTTTACATGTTATAATATTAAGCATATTTCTAGAGTATAACTAGTGGAAGTTCGGTGGCCATTATTTAATTTAAAGAGTAGCATGCCACCACATTTTAAATCTCTTCCTATATCAAGAAATGCAAAAATCTTTTCCTGGAAGAAATACTTACCTCTCAGTTACCACCTGATCATGTTAGACATACATGTATATTGTGTAAATCCCTGAATACTTTATACTCAATATTTCAGGTATAGTCTCTATTATCACATGTCATCTAGTGCATTATATATTGTCTACCTTTGTATGTGATGTAAAAGTAATTTATTTTGAATTTAAATTGAAGTGTTACAATTCATTTTAAAACACAAAATCTAATTTCTTTAAAGAGTTCTCAAGTAGCTTAGTCACAAGTGGAATAGTTTGGAAACGTTCAGCTCGGAAATGAACATGATTTGGACTTAAATAGATAATTTATTTACTAACACATTTCTGTGAGATAAGGCCAGTGACTTTCAGAACATCAATATTCAAAGAAAGTGTTTGCCTAATAAAATTCCTAAAAGCTTGCTTCAAGATCCACAGACTTAAACTAAGATTATACTTTATGGAATCTTAATTCTAAAATAAGATTATCAAGAAGTACTGAAATATATGGTTATTTTAGCATGAGCCTCCTAATCATAAAACACTAATAGATTTCCTTCTTTCTTAAGGTAAAATAATATTCTTTTTTATGCATGTACTGTATTTTCTTTATCCATTCTTATATCATTGGACATTTAAGATGTTTCTATACCTTAGCTGTTGTGAATAGTGCTTAAATTAACATGGGAACACAGATAGCTCTTCAAGAATCTGATTTCAATTCTTTTGGATATATACTCAGAAATGAGATTATTAGATTATACAGTAGCTGTACTTTTAATTTCTTAAGGAACCTCCATGTTATTATATTTGACAAAGCCGCTGCATCATATTACATTCCCACCAAGAGTTCTGATTTCTCCACATCTTCACCAACAGTTAACATCTTTTATTTTTTTTTATAACAACCAGGTGTGAGGTTACATCTTATTGTGGATTTGATTTGCATTTCCCTGATGATTAGTGATTTTGAACATCTTTTTATATACCTGTTAGCAATTTGTATGTCTTCTTTAGAGAAATGTTTATTCAAGGCCTTTTCCAATTTTTAAAATGGATTCATTGTTATTTTTGCTTTTAAATTAAAGGAGTTCCTTGTATATTTTGGATATTAACACTTTATCAGCTGTAATGTAATATTTGTAAATATTTACTCCCATTATAGGTTGCCTTTCCACTTTGTTAATTGTTTCCTCTGCTGTACAGAAGTTGTTTAGTTTGACATGGTCCCACTTGTCTATTTTTGCTTCTGTTGTCTGTGTTTTTGATGCCACTTCCAAGAAAGCATTGCCAAGACCAATGCCATAAACATTTCCTTATGTTTCCTTCTAGAAATTTTACAGTTTCAGGTCTGACATTTAAGTCTTTAATCCACTTTGAGTTGATTTTTGTTTGTATAATATAAGGGTCTAATTTCATGTCTTTGCATGTGAATACCCAGTTTAGGTAGAATTATTCAGCATTAAAAAAATGAAATTCTGTTCTACATAAAAACATGGATACACCTTAGGAAATTATGCTAAGTGAAACAAACCAGTCATTTAAGAACACTTACTGCATGATACCACTTATATTAGGTATATATAATAGTATAAACATGTGGAACTAGAGAGTAAAATAGTCATTACCAGGGCATATGAGGAGAGGGACATGGGGAGTTGCTACTTATTAGGTATAAAGTTTCAGTTATGCATGATGAAGTTCTAGAGACCTGCTGTATAACATCAGGTCTATAGCTAACAATACTGCATTATATGTTTAAAATTTTGTCTAAGGGTGGATCACATGTTAAGTGTTCCTAGTACAATTAAAAAAAAATAGAAGCTACTGTTTACTGACCATCTGCTGTGGCACAGTGCTCAGAAGTTTACAGATATAATATTACCTTATTAATAATGACAATAGTTACATGAAATAGGTTTGAGTTGCTCGATTTAACTATGAGCAAATGAAGGTTAAAAGATGGTAATAAATTTTCTCAAAGTTATACAGCATATAAAAGGCAACAAAGATATGAATACAGTTCTGTAAAATTTTAAATCCATGTTATTGCGAACAGGCTAGCGTCACACTTTGCATTCTCTGTCTTTAAACTGTTCTACAAAACTTGAAGAAAAGGAGATAGCCTGGAAGGTTTTACTTCTCAGTTAATCTAAACTAGGACAAATCAGGGGCCAGATTATTCTATATCAAAGTCAGCTCTTACCCAAAATATAATCACTCTTTTTAAAAGGCACTTAAGTAAGATGGAGACTCCAAAACCATACTTCCAAGGTTAAAACCTCTGCTCTGCAACTTACTTTCTTTGTGAGGATCAGAAAGTTACTTAAATTCTGTCCCTCAAATCATTCATTACAGTGTTTGTAGAGTTATTATAGCTATTAAGTAAGATAATTCACGTAAAAAACTTAACAGCTTCCACTTATACAATGTTATATGTCAGTTTTATTGCAAAAAAACTGGGGGGAAATTAAGTTATAATCAATCTTCATCCCTCACTTTTTCCATCACATCATTCTCTCTATGTAATGTGTAGGAATTTAATGATCTGTGCTGTTTTCCATGTATCCATTTGTTTATTTATTGACTGTTTTTAATGTTAAATAAAAACACTTCTCAGAGAAAAGAATTTTAACATATAAAAGATTTATGCAATTAATGGTAGCTTCTGTTGTTTCTGCCATTTTGTTGTTATTATGTATAAACTCTAGGATAGCTTTGAAGGACATAAAGTTCCATTTAGCATGCCTTGCACACATCACTCACTAAACATGATGCCAGAGTTATCTAGCTAATGTATTGGTCTCTTTAGTTTTCACATCTTGTCATTTGTCTCAGAAAAACTTGTTTTCCATTTTCTAATATACTTCATAGGTTACAAATTCTAGAGTTATTAAAAAGATTATACTTTTCTAAAAATTTGATGGGTACTTTGTACCATATGGGCAAGTAAAATATCAGAAAATATCAACAAAATCAAATGTTGGAGTAAACAGTTGATTCTCCATTCATAAAATTACAACTCTATGATAAAGCTTTCAAAATTACTCAGAATGTCAGAATTGTGTGCACACAAACTCAGTTACCTTCATGCATCATTTACTTCCTTACTCTTTTGAAGAGTAGGACATACTTTTCTCAACAGGAGTTAATATATATCTTACATATTAGACAGCAATTTTTAATTTAATTTTAAATTTGTGTATTGCTATTTTAAAACCTTTTAATCTTGTGTATGCCCAGCATAAATTCTTTTTCTTTTAATTAAAGTTTATTGCGGTGACAATGGTTAGTAAAGTTACATAGGTTTCAAATGTACAATTCTGTAATACATCATCTACATATCACATTGTGTTCACATCCAGAGTCAGTTCTCCTTCCATAATTCTAATTTCCTAAATCAAGGAAAATAAAACTGATTTTTTAATTCATTCATTTTACAATTAATTTAAAAAGAAACAAAAGTATTAATAACCTATAGATTATAAAAATATTACCTTTGTGATAATACATTACTATTATTTAGAATTTATACACAAAAAGACATTTTATGTCAAAATGCATTCTCAATTTTATTATTAACTTGAGCAACTTATCATCATAGAAGCTGTTAATATTATATGCCTACCTCTTTGGCAAAAATGTGTATGTGTTAATCTTTAAAGGGAAAATAATAAGAATTTAATATCATTAAACATTTTTAGAACATCCAAAATTTGCACACCATACTTATCTGTTTAAACTAAAACCTGAATTAATAACATCTACCCACAAAGAAAATATTAACTTTTCTATTCAGCATTTTCAGGATACATGATCTGTCTCAGCAAATAATAACACACCTGAGCCCCAGTTATATTAGCCCATTGCTCTTTAGTGTCAATCCATAACCACAAGATGCACTGTTTTCCATATCTCTGTCATCTAGAATGAAAAATATATTGTTATATGTTGAATTTCTTATGTTTTGGCACTGCTATTCTCTCTGTGTCATAATATATCTATAAAACATTTTTCATAAGTGCATAGTAGAGTAGTTCAGGAGAGCAATATAATGTTTAAAAAATATCATGTGGGTCTCAGCACAGAAAGGAAGCTCAAGAAATCCTGTGTTTAAGGCCAGTGATTTCTTAGACATTGTCCTAGCACCATACATTTATTAGCTCTCTTAATCCTCACAACTATCATATGAGGTAGCACTTTGGTATTATTGTCATTTTCCAGAAAAGGGAATTTAGATACCCAAAAGTAGAATAAATTGGCCAAAGTCACACAGTTAATACGTGTTCAAGCCAGAACTTGAAGCAATTATACCTTATTCAAATTCTGTACACTAAGCTCTATGCTATACTTCCTAATGAAATAATATGATTTTAGAGTTTGTTTTAGTTTACTAAATCTTTTCATGTGCTTTACCTTATTTAAAAATATAATTTTACTCTTATTTGCAATAAATATTATTATCCATATGTATCTGAGATATTAATAACTGTGAACCAGAAGTTTAAATACCTTAAGTAAAAGCAAAAGTAAGCAGAGAATACAGACTAGTTGTGTACTGCCTAGTTCCTGGGTGTTATGAATTGAATATGTGTGTTTCCACAAAATTCATATGTTGAAATCCATTTATTTATTTATTTTTAATTTTTATTAAATGCATTGGGGTGACATCTGTCAGGAAAATTACGTAGGTTTTAAGTGTACATTTTTCTAATACATCATCTATATATTGCATTGTGTGTTCTCCCATCACCATATATTTGACCCCCTTTTCCTTCTTCTACCAACCCTCCCCTTACTCTCTAGTAACCACTAAACTGTTTTCTGTCTGTGAGCTTTTATTTGTTAGATGGTTTTTCTTATTTGTTTGTTGCTTTCAATTTTCCCATGTATGAGTGAAGTCATATGGTTCTCAACTTTTTCTGTCTTATTTTGTTTAGTATAATAATCTGAAGATGCAACTATGTTGTCACAAATGGCAGTATTTCATCTTTTCTTTTGAATTTGCCACTATCAATGGAAGCATAAAAAGGCAAAGAAATATCAGAATAAGGAATGGTTAGTAAAGAGTCAGCATTTAGACGCTTGTGAATCTACTAAAAATCACTTTGCATTCTTTTAAGATTTTGAATAAAATCTTCTATTGAGTCAAACCCAGGAACTAAGTAAAAAGAAGTGTTTTTTTGTTTTAAATGTTTTATGAATAAAAGATGTAATGTACCCTCTTGATACGTTACTGACATAAATACTTTCACTAACATCAAGTCCTATTAAACTCTAGACAAGAACAAGAAAGTCACATGAAACTGTATGAATAAATGTATTAGTTTAATGGAACAGAAATTTTATCTTATATATAATTCGCAATTATTATCGTGAAATATTTCTTGGAAAAAAGAAAGCATGATTCATATCTGGCCTCCTGTCCCCTTTTGTTCCCACAATTATCTGGCTCTTCAACAATTCTCTCTTTTAGAACATTTTCTAAAGGGCCTTATTCAAACCAATTGACATAATTATATCTAGAAATTCTAATTTGGTCAAGTAATGTCATGAATATTTATTTTTAAAACATACAGTCATTTGTTTAATAATATATCTGCTTTTTAGCATTTTTGCTTTATTTACATATTTAATCTGTGTGCACAGGCCGAATGGCATCTAAATCACCGTATTTTATTCTGCTATATTTGTAACCACAACATCCCCAGACCCATCTCAATTTTATAAAATCTATGACTAGGAACTTTTGAGAAAAACAGAAGTTGAACTTCTGATTAAGATGGCTCTGCAAGATACTTTGAGGCAACTCTTTTCTTTCATATACACAGATACAACAGATAAAAAGAACATTAGAAATATCCAATTGTATTCACAATAAAGAGCTAAATATCAGCAGGCACCTGAAACTAAATGAACTGTTACGCAGATAAGCTATCGGTTGTGCTGATGCTGCAGAATTGCTTTGCAATGTCTGGATAGAAATAGGTGGCCAGAAGTTCACTCTAGAGAGAGACATAAGGAAGAGAAATAATTGTTGTGTTGTTGTTTTTTTTCAATATGGAAAACCAAAGTCAGGCTGACATGAAAACATATCCCCTCAAAAGAAAGACTGGAAAGGGGATGCCCAGCACAGGAAAGAAGTCAGAAAAAAGCAGTGGACAGTCACTCTTAGGGTTTTGGCCTTTAAGAAGTTACAGCATCAAAGTGATAGAAGAAAGTCCATACATGCATGCAACCAGGAATTAAAACCATCATGTGTCTGCCTGCTGCTCTAAAATTCCCAAATTCATAGAGATGCAGAGGCCCAAATCATCAATATAAAATGCATTTTTGTGCTTCGGTCCCAAAACAAATGTTAGAGACAACACAAACCACATGAAAAGTTAGGCAGGCATATGACTGGGGTGGCTAACAATCGGGAAACTTCCTCAAAAATAGCTGCAATAAAAAATCCCAAATGACAGA
Source organism: Hipposideros armiger (assembly GCF_001890085.2). Taxonomy (NCBI): domain Eukaryota; kingdom Metazoa; phylum Chordata; class Mammalia; order Chiroptera; family Hipposideridae; genus Hipposideros; species Hipposideros armiger. The sequence goes on along the minus strand of NW_017731380.1, from coordinate 6,349,142 downwards.
AAGAAATCTAATGCTAAGAAACAACAAGGAAACCGGTTTCACCTAAATATATAAATAATTGAACAGTCTGAAAAATTATCTGAAATGTGCTTACAGAATAAATAGATATCATACATAAAAACAAAAAAGACAATAAGGGAATATCATCACAAACTTTATGCTTATACATTTGATAACCTGAATCAAAGAGACTGAGGCTTTAAAGAAATGAACTACAGCACTCACTCAGTAGGGAATACATTAAATCAAGCATATGTTCACACAAAACATATGCATACAAAGGTTTATAGAAACTGTTCATAATCGCCAAAACCCAGAACAACATTGGTCCTTCAGGCAGTTGGTGGATTAATTAGCTGTGCCATATTTATACAATGGAATAGTATTCTGCAATAATAAGAAATAAAGCACTGACATAGGTATCACTATGGATGAACCTCCACTGCATTATGCCAAGTGACAAAGCCAGACTCAAAGGCTACGTAATTCCATTTACATGATATTTGGAAGAAAGTAAAATTAAAGACCAGAAAATAAACAAATGGTTGTCAGGAGATGCTTGTGGTGATAATGGATTAATTACAAAAAGGTACAAAGAAATTTTAGGGATGATGAAAACATTCTATAACATGATTGCAGTAGTGTTTACACAATTACCTAATTGTTCTGGCTAAGACTTCAAGTACAACGTTAAATAACAGTGGTGAAAGCAGGTGTCCGTGTCTTGTTTCTACACTTAAGAAAAAATTTTCAGTCTTTCACCACTGAATATTAGCTGTAAATGTCACCATTTTGTATAATGACCTTCTTTTGCTAGTTTTCTGAGTGTCTGAATTATAAAAGTGTGTTAAATATTGTGAAATGTTTTTCTACATATATCAAAATGATCCTATGGTATCGTTCTTCTTGTTATTCTATTAATGTGATGTATGATAACTGATTTCTTATGTTGAACCAATCTTGCATGCCTGAGATAAATCCCACTTGGTCATGATCTATTATCATCTTATTATGCTGTTTGATTTTGTTTGCTAGTGTTTTGTTGAGTATTTTTGCATGTATATTCATAAGCTATATTAGTCTATAGTTTTCTTATGGTGTCTTTAGCTTTGATGTCAGGGTAATACTGGCCTCATAGAATTCATCAGAAAGTGGTCTTTTATTTTTGGAAGAGTTTGAGTAAAATTTGTGTTAACTATTCTTTAAACGTCCAGTAGAATTTACCCATGAAGTCACCTGGTTCTGGGCTTTGTTTTTATAGTTCAACAGTTTAATTATAACATTTCTTGATATGGATCTCTTTAAGTACATCCTGCTTGGAGTTCATTGTGATTCTTGGATGTATGGATGCATGTCTTCACTGAATTTAGAAAATTTTCAGCCATTATTTCTTCAAACATTTTTTTTACCCATTTCTCAATCTCTTTTTCTGGGACTTGCGCTATATATTTTTTTGTATTTTTAATGGTGTCCCATAAGTCTCTTTGGTTTTGTTGATTTTTCTTCATTCTTTTTTCTTTCTAATCCTCAGACTAGGTAATTTCAAATGCCTTATATTGAATTGTATTGATTCTTTCTTTTGCCTGCTCAAATCTGCAGTTGAATCCCTATAGTAACTTTTCATTTCAGTATTTGAGTAAAAGATAGACACAAAAGAATACATACTTCATGATTTCTTTTAACTAAAGCTTTAAAATCAGAAAAACTAATAACAGGGTTTCCCTGACATAGCAAAACACAACAATTAAACAAGAGCAAAACAAGATTTTCTTTTCTTTAATATAAAAACCAGGAGGGTAGTAATATTTATGCAGCAATAATGAGGCTATGATAAGGAAACCGTACAAGATGAGGGCAGGGAGTTCTGAAAGGCCAGCAATGTATTTCTTGGCCTGGGTAGTAATTATATGTGCTTTCACTTTATGTTAAGAAATTAAGTTAGACATTTATTTCTATGCCATCGGTCCTTCAACATATATGTTTTACTTCAAAACTCAATAAGTATGTTAGATATTTAATCACTGTAGAATGTGGATGATTTCCCCCCAAAATATAGTTGAGCAACAAAGAAACATAGCTCAAATGTGTAAAGCTGAAAAATATTATTTAACACCAATAAGGAAAATAAAATTAAATAAGGTGCCTTGACTTTTATCAATTTTTTCTTTAATTCACATATTTAGCTTAAGAAATCGCTACTTTTCATTCTTACTGAGCTGAATATAAAAGACAGATGACCTATGAACAGCGAGCCCATTTCCCTTTTTATAAATTTTTTGCTAGAAAGATCTTCATTTCCATTACATCAGTTAATAGACTACCATATCAGACACTGATGCTCACTTTCCTCTCTTGATAACATTTCTGTGATTTATACTTCCTTGAATTGAAAGTTATTATTCATGAACTTTGGTTTCTTCCAAAGCTGATTCTCATCAAACATGACCTTTTATGTTTTTCTGTTGTCGTGTAGTGCAACTTACTTGTTGGATGATTAACGTCCATGTCAATCATAAATCTACTCACCATAACTGCTGTATGCAGCCATTACCCAGGAGAACTCACAGATTTCATTTTAAATATAAAATTTTTTGTGTTGTCTATGCAGGATACTATGTCAGTCTGTCTTTTTTGCACTTCCTTTCTTTTGTTGTTGCTGCTGTCGTTGTTTCAAATGAAGGTTGCAGATGGTGGCCATACAGAGTTCTAGGTCCATGGTGCATTTTGAGCCAACTATGCCATGGTTAGAGCGTTGGAACCCTATTATCAAGCAGACCTGGGTTAAGCTCCCCTGATACTTATCTTGGTGGGAATCATGACCATTTTTCTCTAACTCCAGGGTGAGCCATGCAATTTAGCACTCGTTGAAAATGCATTATTCAAGTTTCCACAATTCATATTCCCATCTGTCTCAAATCTTCTTTACAATGTGAAAAGTCACTCTGCCGAGTCCCACTGAGGAACTGGGCACTCTGACCCTTGTTCCCGATTAGCATCATGAAGACTGCTTAGCTCCTGCCACCACCACCCTCCTTTAAGAAGGCTGAAACTTATTGTCTCTACATTCCATCCACTTCTGGAAAGTCCTGCTGTTTATAAGTCATCTCTCAGGAATTACGTACTTCCTTTCACTTAGCTCCTGAAGATCATTGGCTGCTTAAATGTCCCACTATTCTGTTCCTCCCTTATGTTATATCAATCACCATTGATAATTACCATGATCAATCCAATGCGTAACAAACCTTTTGGACAGTAGCTAAACCTGTACATCTTTCCTTAGGATATCAACTAAAACCAAGTAGTTTTTCTCATCTCTTGTTCTCCCCTAGTGAGTGGACCTCTGAACTATTTTTTATTACCTCAATTAAATGAGGGTCAAATGCATTAAGGTCTTCCAAAATGTCAAAAAATTACAAGTGTTAAAAGATGAAGAAAATAATTTTAAAATGGCCATAGGAAACTTTCTGGGACAATTATAAATTTAAATATATGGGTCCATGCAGATATAAACTGGATTGTTTAATAATTTCTCCATAATATCCCATACGGCCAAATTGGCAGGCCGTTCCAGATAAGCCAATATTCAGTATGGCTCTTTTATATCTATACAGAGAATTTTTGGAAATATATATATTTTGAAATAATTTTTTCTTAATTATCTTTTAATTTTTTCTAATTTTTATGGTCTGATATTAAAAGCAAGATTCATAAAAGTCTATGAAATCTAAATGATATTAAAACTTGAAATGAAGTAATATGGTATCATATAATTATAGCAGACATCTTCACAGCTGAAATATAAGAAATTCAATGGATAGATTCTCATAATTGTTCTATGACTTACTGCACATAATCATACTTATTAATTGGATTGTATATGTTTGTTTTGTCTATAGACTACATTGATGTCTACCATTTGAAGATCCCAATTAAGTAAAAAAAAAACTTTAGCAGAAGTCATCCAGGGGGAAAGAGATGGTAGGGCAAGGGATGGGGGGGGGGGCTTCATCTCTTTCTAATTCTGTACACTACTGTGTGAGGACAATTAGAACTATCACAATAATTTTTTTGTGACCGTGAAGGTAGGCTATAGAGACATACTGAGGGTGGCAGAGTAGAAATTTAGGAAGGATTTGGATCTACTCAAGGGACCAGTTATTTCCAGACTTTCTATAATATGAGGAACATAAGTCCATATTATTTACAGCACCTTTGGTCAAGTATTTTGTTTCATTTTGTTTTTGTTTTTGTTTTACTTGCAGCTGGATACATTCTAATATATTCAGGGGCAGATCTAAACTCCCCTGTCTTGTGCCATAGAATGCCATGTTACAGAGACAGTGAAATCACTGTACGTCTTAAGAAAGAAAGAAGTTTTCAGAGTGAGATTGCATTTCAAATCATGTGAGATTCTTTACCCACGTCTCCCTAAGCTTCAGCTTCTTCAATTACCAAACGGAGATAATCCTAGTAAATGTTTTATTATTAGTATTATTAATATTACATTATTATCCTCATTTTAGTTGTGATTACCATCTATTTGTGGGGAAATTTCAACTATCTCTTTCCAACTCTTGTTTCACCTACATAATTACAACTGCCTTTACAATATGCATTAGAGATTACTAGCACATTGTCTTTATACATTTTATTATATGTACAAGTTAAATATGGAGACAGTTTTAAAACTGCAGGTTTCAGATGCCTGGTTGAAAGCACATAGTGGAAATTTTCCCCAAAAAAATCTTTACAGGAGATTGAATCTAAGGAGTGGTTAGTATGTGATGAGTTTCTGCAAACTAGCGAATATGAGAGCAAAAGTCTAACAGCTGCTGAATGAGAGTGCACTTGCCCCAGAATAGTAAGAATCTGACATCAAAGGCCACAACACCAATGTAAACAGCTACATTAAGACTGTGCAGAATTGCACAGGAATAATTTAAATGTCTTGAAGACCTTGAGACTCCCATTTCTTGTGACAATAAATGTTCACCCTCTTATTTGTGATTGCTAATTAATGGTAAATATGATGGTAAGAAATTTGTCATGAAATCAATTCTGTCTGCGGGTTATTTTCCATTGAAGTGCTTTTCTTGTGAAAATTTTTACATAGAATCTTGTTTTCATCATAAATTTAAATGTTTAAAATCCAGTTGTTATTTCTATCCCAAAATAGCAAAAATCCCAACTCTTTATTTCACTCTTATTCAGTGTCAATTACTTGGAGTCATCATTTAGTTTTTCCTTTTCCTCTTCTTCACACTCTCTATCAAAATACTTAGAAACTTTTATTTTTCCTGCCAATCTCTCTTTTTTTTTTTAAGATTTTTTTTTTTAATTGGGGAATTGGGGGAAGGGGAACAGACAAGTTACTATCCTTTTGTTCTTCAGTCTAGTTGTGGAGGACATTGCTTCACTGGCCCAAGGTGGCACCATCATTGCACTCTTACCGGGCGAGGCACATCAATCGCCAGCTTCTGGACAGCTGCTCACTGCAGCTGCTGGCCGCTCACCCTGGCTGCTGGCTACACACAGTAGCCCATGGCAAACCACTGCCACAGGGGCTGCAGTCTACGCTGTCACAGGCGACTCACAGCAGCCCAGCTCCAAGTTGAGCTGCTGTTCAGCATCTTAGCTGTAGAGGGCAGTGTCACTGGCCCTCATATGTGAGTGAACTGGGGCCCTCTGGCGTTCGAAGCCAGTTCTTAACCATCACACCACTCGGCAGGCCCCAATCTCTCTCTTAAAAAAAAAAAAAATTATTAGTCTCAGGTGTACAAAAAAACATAATAATTAGACATTTACACCCTTCACACAGCTATAACCTCCCCCAATCTTCAACCCCTCTCACATCATATATAGCTGTTACACCATTGACTATATTTCCTATGTTGTACTCCACATTCTGTGATGATAGATGATAGATAGATATAGATATAGATATAGATATAGTTATATATATAGATATAGATATAGATATAGATATAGATATAGATAGATATATATTTATAGTTGACATTCAATATTATTCTATTTCAGCTTCAGGTGTATAGCACAGTGGTCAGGCATCTACATGGTCTATGAAATGGTCCCTCCGATAATTCCAGTAACCATCTGGCACCCTACATAATCTTTACAACACTATTGATTATATTCTCCATGCTGTATTTCACATCCCTGTGACTATTTTGTGACCACAAATTTGTACTTTCTAATCCCTTCTCCTTCTCCCCCATCCCCACCCCGTCCTATCTAACAATCTTCAATTTTTTTCTATGTATCTTCATGCCAATATCTCTTAATAACGCTTCCTTTCCATTCCGAGTACTACCATGCTCATTTAGATATATATTACTAAATTTCCAGATCTACTGCAAAAGTCTCTACCTGGTGGGCCCTTAACCTAAGCTCTGCACTTTCCAATTAAGGCTTCCCTCTCTAGGATCATTTCCTCCCCTTGAAAGTTTGTTTTAATCATCCACCCCAGTATTCATCTATCAAAGCTTTAGGATCTCTCCAGTACCAAGTAAATACCACCTACTCCACCCTGACAGGTGCACTTAACCTGAAGTTATTAATTTTTTAATTAAAGTTTATTGGAGGTGATGATTGTTAGTAAAGTTACATAGAACTCTGCAACATAGCATCTATGTTGCTCATCACCCAGAGTCAGTTTTTCTTTCATCACCATGCCCTTTAAAATTATAAAGAATATACCAGTAGAACCGTTCCTATACTACCTTTTATGCTTAGTTATAAACATTTCTCAATTTTCTTACATATTAAGTTCTAGTACAGCTGAGGCTATGACATGTAGTTTCATGTTCATCCTCAGCTCTTAGCATAACACTTAGTATAATCAAGTACTTACTTGAGTGCTTTTTAAATTAGCATATTATGTTAACCATTCACTTTCATGAAAATTAGTTTTAAGAAAAAAACAGACACATTCGTGTTATAAGAAGGCGATACTTTAAATATATACAATTACTTAGCTAGTTAAATGACAAATATAGGCAAAAAAAAAACACATTAAAACTTTAAGCAAAACTTTCAGTTTTCTTACTAACAGAGAACCTAGTCCATGTATTTTAGATAAATGTGATTCCTCTTTAAAAAAAAAAATTAAAGTTTATTGGAGTGACAATGGTTAGTAAAGTTACATAAGTTTCAGGTGTGATTCCTCTTTATAGCACTTTTCTGTGGTGAGCCTCTAATATAAATACAGCCTTTTACCAAGAGTAGAGACACTATTATATTTCTTAGCTAACTAGCAATCGTTAACCAACCTAAAATATAAATATTTTAAGTGTTTCTTTTTTTTTCTGTGGTGGTGGTGATTCATAGCACTTTCTCTAGATTTTTCTGTTCAATATAAATACAATTCTGCTTCTCCTCTCTGCCTTGGGCCCTATGTAATAGCCAGACTGAACTACTTGAAAATCCCTAATGAGCCCTTATGTTTTTGTTCTACTTTTTCTTTGCAAATTAACTTCCTCTCCACCTCTGCTTTCATGCTGCCTCCACCTGAAAAGTTTCTACTCATTTCTTAATATCAACTCAAGAATAAGCTATTCAAATTTTTCCTGAAATCTTGATATTTCCATTATACTTGGATTTTATTTACCTTAATGAGATCTTACCTCATACCATACTGTGCTGTATTGTAGTTTGTTGTGTTAAATATCTCTCCCATCATTCTTCCTATACGTTTTTAGGAGCAGAGACCACTTCAGGGAAATCAGTCAAGTTCAGTTTCTGTTGAATAATATGGACTGACTAAATATAGCTTTGTTTCATTGAATTTTGGCTGGAGTAGAAAATCTGTGAACATTTGGGCAGAGACATGCAATATGTTCATGAAATTATTTTATTTTCCTTCCATTTCCAAGTTTTCTTGCATCTAAGTGGCCCCTTTAAATTAATTCTGTCCAATAAAATGTGGGCACTGGCAATGTGACATGACCCCTAAAATCTGCTAAGTCTACAGTAACTCTTTTCCCATTACCAGCTAAATGTACAGTATCAAATCAAGGTATCAAAGATCCTGGAAATGACACTGGATGCTTATGAAACCATAAAGTGAAAAAACAAACAAAACGTGGGTGCATCTAGAACAGTCATTATTTTATTCAACATGTGTTGCATGAGGACTATTGGCTTTCAGAGAGTCCAATATTCCTTTTTTAATTTTCTTTACTCCCTGAGTAGGAATGAAGTAATTAAGTCAAATCTAGGTATAGTCATTCTATAATCATGTTGCTTTAGGTAGAGCTTTATATTCAAATACAGTGAATTTCAATGTAGCTAATTCTGCAGGATTGGTTACTTTGTTTCATGTGTTTATTTTATTTCTGTTTGGTTTCTGGTGATAGGTCTCCTTGGAATACAGGTTTATTCAAGCAAAAGACAGTGGGGACCTTAGAAAAAAGGTGTGTAATGAATATTTTAAATCATATGTTATAGAGGTATCTGCCTCCCATAATGGGTCCACTTTTTCATGCCAATGGTAAAATATTTAGGACAAACTGCCAAAGAAATGCCTCCATTTGCTGTTAGTGTAGACCTTAGGCTTCTGGTGGCTTTTGAAAAAGAAGTCAATTGTGGGCCCAAGTGTGCTGGTCTATTACTTCAGAAGACTATCTCGGGATACAAGTAAAGAGCCTTGTTTTAATAGAGAGTTTGATAAGGAGAATCTATCTGTTCTGTGCTTTTTCCCTTATGGCTCTGTCGAAGTCATATGTGGCTATCCAGAATCAAGAATCTTGAGTTCTGACCAAATATCTTCTAACATGATTAATCAGGACCTCAAAACAAATTTAGATTTATTCATTAACTTTAATTTTCTCATACACTTAAATGTAAAGGCAAAAGTTTTGAACATGTTTAGAAATAAAAAAAAAATAAGCTTCACAGCTGAAAACTATATATGACCTGAAATAACTAACAACACTGTACTTTTTTTTTCCCTTGAAGCCACCATTGTTATAAGAAGGACAGATTAGGAATTAAACAAGACTGTGATTAGGGAAAATATGAGAAAGAAGATAAGAAGGTTTGGGTGTTTCTTGGATAACAGAGTATGAGATATATACTTTGATTAAAACATTTTTATGCTGAAACCTAAAACTGAAACCTTTATATTTATGAGACAAAATAGAAGTTTTAAAATGAAGGTTTATCATTCTTAGGAAGAACCACTATTCCCTCTCACCCTTCCAAAAAGTCAGGTGTTTCAAAAGCATCCTTTATAAAGTGGTACCGATATAAGCTACTTTGTGCTGTACTGCTGGACCTCTGCATTCCACTTTCTCATTAACTCTTCACAGTTTCTAATAATGTCCTCTTGGGGATACCCCACTTGCCTCCTTGTTCACCCTCAGTTTTCTCATGTGTATGCTACTCAAATGGCAACCTTTGATTTGGCTTGGTTTTCCCTGTAAGTGCAGCTACAGTGAACTCCCCCATACCTCCGTTTCTTAGACACTTAATAATTAAAATTCTGATGATCTACAAGAGACCCTTGCCCCCTTTGTAGTCAGCTGAGATGTACACATATAATATTTAAAATTTGTTTTTCTGTACAATAGCATTTCTTCCTACCTTTTAATGGAATATTTCCTGACTCATATTTAGGGTTAAAGGAAAAAAAAATGATCTTTCGTGTGATGTAAAAATTAGTAAATCCAAGATTGACAATAAAATTTTTCTAGGTTTGCATTTCTCAAACCACGTCATTTCTGGTCAACAAGTATGTATTAGTAACTACTATTTGCCAAACATAATATTAGGGCAGGGAGAAAAAAAAGAACGGTACAGCCACCTGAGCTGAACTTATGCCCAGACAAATGCACTGTAATGTGATTTTTTTCGGCAATAAAACTATGCATGTGTCATAGAAATAACATCCAATCAATACTCTCAGGAAGCTTCACAAAAGAAGAGATTCCTAAGCAGAATTGTGAGAGATCAGTGAGACTGCCCAGATTTATCTAAATTAGGAATTCCAGAAATAGAAATATTGGGTTGTCAGAAAGTCATGATGTATTTTTTCTATGTTTTTTGTTGCAAAAATGCATCAAGACTTTTCCAATAACCCAATAGTATGTGTCAATATTAGCACATGGGTGGCTCTTCTGTCTTTGTCTCATTTAGTACCCACTGAGTAAAATGGACTTATGAAATATGATATTTCTCATGACTTGCATATTCCATCACCAAATCTATTTTGCATTGGGACATGACATAATTCTATTACCAATAGTCATCAATATCATCTCCTTCACCCAAGTTCAGAATATATACTTTTTTATGTGGCTACATCCTAACACACAGTTTTATTCATATTGCAAGCAAAAATTATTTCACATATCTTTTCTATTCTCTGTGGACTCATTCTAGGACCCTACATAGGATATTAGAGCCATGTGGTAAGAGATGTTAAAACCCCCAAAACACACAGCAAAAATCCTTGCCCTGAAAGGCTTGAAAAATGCCTACTCTAATAGAATAACAAAGTAGCCAGATTCCTGAAAATCATCTTTGTTTCTTACCTTATTCTAAAGATTGTGGCCGAAGTAAACATTACCAATGACCTTTACATGTTCCTCTGTATTATTCATCCAAATACATGATAACTATTCATTCAATCAACTAAGAATAAGTACCGCATAACAGAGAAACAATTTTCCTAGACATTTTTCTAATTAAAGGCAAAAGTTTTACAGATCCCCAGAAAGACACAGTTTCTCCAGCCTTTTGTGATATCCCATGTCCTAGGAAAGGTTCATCTACAATGTTGTACAAATATCAGTCAGTAGAAAGAACAAAACAATTCCTCATTCCTCTAATGTCTTAAATAGAAAACAATGAGCTAGACAACCTTTATAAAAGTGACAGGTTATAAATCAAATTTGCTAGTAGCAAAAGATCACTTGGAAACACCCTCTCTAGAATATATTTTTTATAGTAGAATAATTGTTACCCAAGAAGAAACTGCAACTTTTGAATTGCTTAATAGTAAGCTCTACTCTTGCTAGAAGTTTTGGACAGGATTTATCCAAAACCTTTTTATTTAATTTTTTGAGTATCATTTGATGTTAAAAACAGATAAAAATAAAATGATATAATTGTATGAACTATATGAACTATAACACCATATTGCATCCTTAGAAATTATACTCAGCTATTCATTTTATATATATATATATATATATATATATATATATATATATATATAATTCATTCTTAAAATTTTCATCCAAGATTAACTTAAAGTAGGAGAGTTCTAAAATAAATATTGATGAATACATACACAAATCTTCAAAGCTGTCTTGGTTCAAAGCATATTTTCATGAAACTGTAATTGTTTTACATAAAATTAATTTTTGAAATGAAACAGATTCCCTCATGATTGAAAGGTAATTGGAGATTAGGAAAATTTAAAAAGATTGTTAAAGTATGTGTTTATTTTAAATTCATAATACTGAATAGTTACCACATTACTTATAATCATAAAACAGCTAGTATATTGAATTCATGCTGTGCAATAAAAATCAATTTGATTGAATAATAAGGCTAATGAAATAAAAGTCCTACAGTATAATCATAATTTGCAATATAAGAATAAAGGTAAAGCTGAAGAATACAAAATGAAAGTACACAAATGTTCATTTGGATTATTGATAAGTAAAATTTTTTCATAACATTTTCAGCACTATTTCTCTCTCACTGTAAGTAAAATATAATTCTTCCCTGTATTAATGTTGGGCTTAGCCATGTAACACTTTGACTAATGGGAGTTAGTGATGTTACTGCAAGCAAAAACTTAGGTTGGATCTTATGATTTGATGATCTGTCAGAGAAGAATATGCCTCCAATAGCCTGGTCCTCAGGATGGGACATGCAAAACAGACATAAGCCATGTAGGGTCTTGTTCAAGGAAGGTTAAGTAAATATGGAACTAACCTTGATCTGTACCTATAGCTTGGAGTCTGGGAACCAGGAACTAAAGCCTAGAGTCTAGTCTAACCCAACTGATTTGCAGCCAACCTTTATACCCACTGAATGAGAATTAATGATTTTTCTTTCAATTTAAGGTAATGTTTCTTTAAGGGTTAGAAAGAAAAAGTTTAACAAAAATAGTAAAGCATTGGGATCTGATACACAAAGTACTGTTTGTTAGAATTTATTATATTTATTATTTTGCTGACCTTGACTGTTGTGCACTTGCTAGGTAAAAAATCGTATCTGAGTATGGTTGTTCATCAATGTGCTATTTCAAGGAATCTTGATTTTATGTGAAAATAAAGAGTATAGCCGTAGGATACAAAGGGTTTTGCATAATCACTTACTGGTCTTCACTGATGGGCTTTAAGTTTGAAGAGAGCAATCCATCCTGAGTTTTAAAGACCTTCAGGCCTGGTATTAATATTTAGGAATAACTGGTTTAAGAAAATACAACCTTTTAGGAATGAGTGATACAGGGAATAAAATCATGTGAGAAATGAAAGTGCAGTGGTGGATTTAGACACATGCATTGATTATAAAAATCAATCATTAGTTTGTGGTTTTATTGCAATTCTATTTCTTTTAAGAGTAGCTCTGTCATATAAAACTACTGAAAGTATGGTCAGTGAGGTGGCATATAAAATGTACTTTGTCAAGAAACAGTTTACTTTCTCCCTAAATTAATGAAAGATTTCCAGGAAAAAATATAAAGATGGGAAATGTTGCATGGTTCTTTTGTAATCAAATCCACAGAGATTTGCTTGTCTTCCACACATGTTGCCTTATATTTTGAGTTATATCCTATAATTAAATCCAGGGAGAATGAATTGTAATTCCCTCTGATAACCCATCTTTCAATGTTTCCACATAAATCTGAGGAATGTCTTGGTATAATAAACCTAATTGGTCTCTGTGGGAAATACAAAAGTCCATTTTGAAATGGTTTGCTTTCATTCTACTATGTGTTTAGTTTGGTATATATCAATATGTGAACTAAAGGAGTGACTATCTAAGCTTATATAAAATCATGCCTATAATCAATCTAATAGATTGTGTTTTAAGTCAGTTTTAAGTCAGTAACACAGATTGAACTTTTTCAGAAAATTAATAGCATTTCCAAAGATTAGAAGTCCAGACAAGACTGAAAAATTACTATAATCTAAAATTAATTTAAATTCTTTTTGGAATAAGGCAGCATACATTAAATAAATAAGATAAAACAAATAAATTCTAACGTAATTGACTTAACAGACTACGCATTATCAATATCATGGAAAAAAACAATTTAGAATTTCACATTGGTTTCCAGGAAATTAATGACCTATACTCTGCTGCAGACATAAAGAAAATAGACTCTATTTTGAGAAAAGTCTATAACATAAACATGGGATTAAATTGTATACATTTAAAATATATTAGAAAAAATAGAGGGTTCTACAGAGTGAAGTGGTATGAGTTGAGGGGTGGAAGTGAGTTGATAGTTGGAAAGGTCCTGCTCTGTGGCAGAATGTTATAAGCCACAGTGGCTGATAGTGATGGCAAATATATATGGTAAATATATATACTATTGTATGTCTATGTACACACATATATGCTATTTTATGTAGCACATACATTTTTATTTTTATTTTTCAGTGCAGTTATACAAAAATAAGGTTAATGGCAAAACAACATGATTTGATTCTTGCTCTTTAGTGGCAGGACAAGTTGACCACCAATGCTGACAGCAAACCTAGTCTGTCTGCAGTGGTTGCAAAATGGAGATCAAGAAAAAATGTGAGCAAGAAGGAAAAGTGTTGGGAGCCATGAGACAGGCAATAATAAGTGGAGAGGCTACAAGAGTTAGGAAAGGTGACAAATTCCTAGGAGTATAAGATGGAAAGAGAACATCATCTGATATTTCTTTGCATTATATGTCCTCTAGTAAAGAGATAATTAATCTGGATTATTTTTTATGTGTAGGTTAATGGCTTATTCTTCATGGTTGACTATAGGTGATTCTCTTGGAAAATCAGCACAATGTAATTTTGCCACTTGAATACATCCTAAAACCAGTAGTTCATTTGAGTAAGTTGACTAGAACTGTTTCCAATGCTTAGTGCACTATTCAAATCCAGTATATTGAAGAGGTTATAATGAATCATTAACAAATATAATATAAAATTTTAATTTAATTACTATTCTGATATAAAAGTAGACATAAGTTAGTGGTCACCCTAGAATATAATCCACAGATATTTATTGAGCCTGTGTTATGCAGGAGTGACTTTAGCTGTTGAACCTGTCAGGCGGGCTACTTTGGTAAGCCATCAAGCCAACTTTGCGATATTCTATCTGTCCTTTCCAGGGATGTCTGAAGTAGCCCTGCTTAGATATGCATCAGGTAGGGAGCTGAGAGATCCCAGAGATTGGTGACTGGTCAGAAAGTACTTTCAACTGAAACAGGGGTGGGAAAACCCAGAGCTGAAAACACACTGAATCCTGAGGGGACATCAAGTACATAAGTAAGGAAACTTGAGTCAGTTTTCCCATCCAGGATACCATCTAAGGGCTTTGGTGACAGTATCTAAAGTCACAATGTAGAAAGCAGACTAAGAGCAGGACTGGAATAGCTTGTCTTATTCACCACTGAATAGCAAGGGGCCGACACACAGCAGATTCACACAAATCCTTATTGACTGAATGATTGAAAACTAGAAGGAGACTGGAATGAATTCAAGAATAAGACCATGGGGGGCCGGCCGAGTGGCGCGATGTTTGGGAGCTGGCTTGGGACGCCAGAGGACCCCGGTTCGGATCCCACATGTGAGGGCCAGTGACGCTGCCCTCTGCGGCTGAGATGCTGGACGGCGGCTCGGCCTGGAGCTGGGCTGCCGTGGGTCGCCGGCGATGGCGTAGGCTGCAGCTTCTGTGGCAGTGGGTTGCCATGGGCTGCCGTGTGTAGCCAGCAGCCAGCGTGAGTGGCCAGCAGCCGCAGTGAGCAGCTGTCCAGAAGCCAGCGACTGATGTGCCTTGCCCGGGAAGAGCGCAATGATGGCGCCAACTTAGGCCACTGAAGCAACGTCCTCCACAACTAGACTGAAGAACAAAAGGACGGTGGCTTGTCTGTTCCCCTTCCCCCGGTTCCCCAGAGCTGTTCCCATCCCCCAATTCCCCAATAAAAATCTTTAAAAAAAAAAAAAAAGAATAAGACCATGGGTAAAAGCAATGAAGGCAAGCTGCTCCTTTGAATTGCATTGGGTCATCAGGAAAGTCATTATGTATTTTGTCTATGTTTTTCAAAGGTCATTTATTTATATAAAGAACAAAGATCAATCAATGATATATTGCCCATTTTGTTCGATAACCTTTTGTTATCTTTCAGTGAGTTTCATAAAAGGACCTGTCTTTATTTGCAAAAAATTGAACAAGGTGCTGATTTACAGCCTCATCTGAATGAACATTATACCACGCAAGGAGTTTAGAAGAGAACCAAACAAGTAGAAGTCTTATGGCGCAAGGTCAGATGAGTACGGTGAGTGTGGCAACACATCCCATCCAAGCTTCAATCATTTTTGATAGGTGATCAAACTTGTGTGTGGTCTCACGTTGCCGCGATGGAACACAACTCCTTTACAATTAACAAGCTCTGGATGTTTCTGAATGATGGGTTCATTCAAACTGTCCAACTGCTGACAGTACACATTTGAATTGATTGTTTGGTTCCTTGGTAGGAGCTCAAAAAACACAACACCTTTAAAATCCCACCACACTGAGAGCATAACCTTCCTCTGATGAACGTCTGCTTTCGATGTCGTTTGAGGCGAATCATCACGTCGGGACCAAGACCGATTGCACACCACATTGTTGTTAACCACTTCTCATCACTAGTTATCAGTTGCTTCAAAAAAGGATCATTTTCCTCACATTTAATGAGCATATTTCAGAAGTTTATACGTGCCATCAAATGAACTTTGAGTTCATGTGGAACCCAAATATCGAGCTTGCTTACGTATCCCAGCTTCTTCAGGTGGTCATGAACACTTGAATGATGGATGTTCAATGTTCCCGCAATCTCTTGTGTCATATAACACGGGTTTGACTCAATCAATGCCTTTATTTTGTCATCATCAACCTCGGTGGGCCTCCCTGACCAAAGAGCATTGTTGAGATCAAAATCACCAGCACGGAATTTCACAAACTATTGTTGGCACTGATGTTCTTGTAGAGCATTGTCACTGTAAACTTTATGCAACTTTTCATAGGCTTGATGCATATTCTTCCCTTTATGGAAGTAAAACAGTAAAATATGGTGAAAATGCATAGTTTGGTCTTCCATCTTCAATTTGTTGCAAAATCTCCAAAACTCAACCAAATCGCTCAGTTGTTTTTAGACTGAAGCAAGAACTGTCAGCTGTCAAATGACATAGCAATAACAGATGTGAATGACTCCAGTACTTCCAAAAATGAACTGGCACTATCTGTTGCAAACATGCCTCGTGACTTTTCCGAGGACCCAATAATTGAGTGGCTGGCTGTAGCTGCTTTAATTGGTGGTTGGAGCCTTGTTGCTTGTTAGGAACCTTCTATTTAAAGACAAAGTATTCAATTGGGCAACAATATTTCCTCCAGTGCAAGTTACAGTCCTGACACTCTATTGTAAGGAGGGGGTAGTAGACATTGATTTTCACTAGCCTTAGGTATCAAAGTCATCATCCAGACTTGCTGCAGTCCTAATGCATGCTGGTATGATTAGGACTGGGAAGACTGAAACATTAGAAAAGAAATTTAGTTACACTGGAGTATCACTTAGGCAGTATTATCTCTTTCAGTATTTATGATTTAGCACTTTAGACAACATTTAACATTTTAAATTATTCAGTTAACTTGATTATAAAATGAAAACTATGGACACAAATTTTTAAGTCCCTTTGCAATTTTTACTCTAGTAAATTAGGAATCCAAAAAATGATATCCAAAAACATCCAAAATCATCTGAAGTATGACCTGTATTTCAGTGGAAAGAAAGCAGTAAATATTTAGATTGCTGATATATTAGCTTCTCAGGGTTATTCTAACAAAGTAGACTACCATGGGTGGCTTCAACCATCAGAAATCTATTGTCTCACAGTTTAGGAGTCTTAAAGTCTGAAATCAAGGTTCTAGTGGTTTGTTGGCAATTTTGATATTTCTTGGTTTAAAGATGCACGACTCCAATCTCTGCTTTCATTATTGCCCACCTTTCTACCTGTGAGTCTGTCTTTACCTGGTTGTTTTCTTATAAGACACCAGTCACATTGAATTCGGGACACACCTTACTCCAGTATGACCTCAACTTAGTTAGTTACATCTGTGATGACCCTACCTTCAAATAAGATTACACTGAGGTACAAGGGGTTAAAACTTCAATATATCCTTTTGAAAAGGACAGAGATTAACCCATTGCAACTGGTATGAATAGTGAAATCTCCATGTTCTTTCACTGTGGTCAGTAAATGGTAAGTAAAGAAAAACATTGCACACATGAAGAATTTAATGGTTTGCCTGGTAATATAAACTGTAAGTTCCCTGATGTTTCAAGAAGACAATATGTTACAAATACCTAATTAATCCTTTTCACACTTTTAAATGGCCAGTGTGGTACAGCTATATACTAGTATTGATTTCACCTTTAAAGTTTGGCATTGATACAGTCTGGTGAACTGAACTGGAAATTGAAAAACATGAGTTTCCTTGCCATTCGCTAATTAATTTGCTGAGTAACCATCAACAACCCCAAATCTTATTTACTTCATTATATCCACTCTTCTTTCTAATTAGAGGCTTCTAAGATGTAAGGCTTAAAAACATTTTTTTAAGTAGATTTGCCCTAAATGGAGAGCTGTCTTCTACAAGTTCTTCCCTACTAAAGATATTGAGTTAAGTGTTCCAAAAATTCTGATGGAAACTGACAAAACTCCAGCTATGTAGATTATTTCCAGATTTTATTTCACATATCTATAGCACAAAACATACCGTATTTTCCCATGTAGAAGACGCACCCTTTTTCGAAAAATGTGGGGTCTAAAAACTGGGTGTGTCTTGCATTTCCCGCTTTTTCACACTTATAGTCTTTGTGCTCATTGTTTTGCACTTGTTATTGGTATATTATGGTTGATTACATTTTGCCATGTTTTGCCCAGAAATGGCTCAGAAAAGATTTTCGTACAGTGCTCAATTCATGTTAAAAGTGATCCAGTTTGCAAAAGTGAATGGAAATCGTGTTGCCAAGCGTAAGTTTGGTCCTCCTTCTACTGAGAAAACAATCCGAGACTGGCTATGGGAAGAAGAAACTCTATTGAAAAAGCCACGGCAGAAGAAGGCCATGAGAGGCAATATATGAAGACAGTGATTCGTCATCAGACACAGATGAGGACAAGCTAATGGTTGGGAGTTTTGACAGTGATGAGGAGTTGTATGAATTTTATGATGAATAAAACTTGAGTTCAATAACTTTATGTAATACATTTTTTTTTCAAATTTCAGGCCCCCCAATTAAGGTGCGTCTTATACATGGGGATATATGGTATATGACTATCCTACTTTTGAGTAATAGTCTTTAGTAATTTTCATATTGCTGTAACAAGTAATGTATTGACCTGGGATTCTTTAAAAATGATATTTTTCATACTGAAGAGTGTATGTGTAAAGATGAATATAAGCTCAAAATTCTTTTAGAACATGAGCAGGAATATTTTATTCTTTTGTGGTTTCTAGATCCTGTTATTTTGGAAACTCTATCCCAGAAGACCATCATAAGACATAATAAATGCATCCACATTCCATAGCAAATGTGATTTTTCTACAATAATTTTAAAACAGTTTTAGAAAATTTGTCATTTAAATTATTTACATTATGGATAATTCATTTATTTGATAATTGGCCATAATTTCTCAGCAGTATACACTTTGAAATTCTTGCAAAATGAGAACTCCCATAAATTATTTCCAAATGCAATTGTTCCTAATAAAATGCTTATATTAATTAACAATTAATAACAACCACACAGTGTTATGTTTATAGACATTAGTAGTTTCCCAATGTTATTTTGTTTCCTTCAGGTCAAAACATTTTTTTTTAGCTTCACCAATACTGTGAGTCCTTGAAAAAGCACAATTGCCTTAACCATTGTATCTTCAATGACTTCTGGAAAATATCCCTAGGCATGGTCACACATCATAGCTTCATTCTTATTGAGTTAGTCTACAACATAGTCCACTCAAAAAAGTTGTGCAGTCCACACATGTAACCTAGAGTTGTAATATTCAAATATATTGCTTGAATAATGATATGCAGGTAGATCCCTTCACATCTCTAGATTTTAATATTTTCTTTATCACTACCCATATATATGTGTGTATATATATATATATATATATATATATATATATATTTATATTATATGTAGTGATAGGTGACATTTGCTGAGTGAGTGCATTCTAAGACTTTTGCATGGTTTAGCTCATCACCCTATGAGGTGGGTACCATTATTATCCCACATATACAGATGAAGAAACTGAGAAACAGTACAATTTAGTCAAAGTCACATAATTAGTATGTGATAGAGAAGATATTCAGACTCATCCTCTCTCCTGAACCTGCTCCCTTAGAAACTATGTGATGTGGTTCTTGAAAAATTCAGCAGAACCCAAGTTTTAATCTTAATCAGGTTTCAGACTTGTCTGAGCATAATCAGTATGATGGTGGGCAGGTACTGTAGGTATCAGTTTTTATAAAGAAGTAGATGAGAATGTAGATTGGCAAAGGGAATTGCTGGAACTGCAATATCAGGGAGGTGTTTGCCACATATCTTTGCTTGGCACTAATGTACTGGTGCCTGAGCAAGTCACCAGGGTAAAGCTGAATCATCTGCTTCATGCAGAAATCTGGAAAACACAGAAACACAGGCATTACACTTTAGTTCTGCCATTGGTCCAGTCTCTCAAGAAATAGAGTGTAAGATGGAGATTTGCACAAAGCTAATGTATTGGGATGTGGCCTCAGAGAGAGATGGGGCTGGCAAGGGGAACTGGGATGCCTGTAAGGGGTAAGGAAAGCAGCACTCAGAAAAGTAAGTTAAACTTTATAATCTAACCCCACTCATTTGATGTGGGTGGTCCCTGAGAATGGGCAAAACCTTAGGTCTGTAGCTCCTTTCCAGAAGTTGAAAGAATCAGTGGCTCCATCCTGAAAGAGTTACCAAGAGCAGGAGGAACAGGATTTCTCCCTGAAACTGTGAGGAGTATAACAAGGTCTGACTATTGTTGGAAAAACAGGGCTTGAACACTCTGAGCATCATCTGCTACAGCTGTAAGAAGAAGCACAACCTCATGCATCTCTGATTCTCATAGCTCACAACCTAAGATTGCTCTTTTCCTTTGAACTAAGGAAAAGGACAAGGTTATTTTCCTTATTTCCAAGGGGTGTGTCCGATACAGCTTGAGAATGTGACTTCACTAACTGTTTCATCTGAAAAAAGTAGTCTCATCTTGACACCATAAGATGAACCACACACTGTCATTCTGATTATGGAGGTATGGCAAACATTAAGAGTTTTAATCTTATGAGGAAAGTATGTGTGGATCCTAGAGGCATACAAAATCAAGACCCAAACTTTAGAGCTATGAAGCATGTGGTATTCCAAGAGGGTGTTAAGAATTCCTCAGCGCATATGCATGTGTTTGTGTTTATGACTTGTATTATTTGGGGGTGGGGCATAATGTAATATTTTATGGTATTGTAGTAGTTATTTCAAAATGATTCCTACCAATTAACTTGGGACTTAAGATAATTTAAAAAATACAGTTCTTAGAATTTTATATTTATAAATGTTTAAAATATATACAAAAAGTAGTATTGGATACTTTAAAAAATAAAAGTGATATTCCTCAGGCACAAAGGAAAGCACACACACACACACACACACACACACACACACACGGATAATAGGATTGAAAAAGCTGATATTACTACATAGTTGAGCCATAAATAAGATTAAAGATGATTATGTAAATAATAAAAATTTGGAAGAAATACTTAACCCATAAATTTTTAATATTGACTCAATTTTGAAGAGAAAATCTGAGAGAAAAGGGGGTTAAAAGATAAAGAAATTGTCATTACTGTCAGGAAACATCTATGTACAAAACTCAAAAGAATATACAGTAGATATAAACAATTAGAATTAAAGATAACAAAGTTACTAGATTTAAGAATTCAATGTATATAATGCAATTGCTAAAATTTTATTAAACTGCTACACACTTATTTGTGCATTTTTATGTAAGAGTATTGTAGCTCAGTAAAAAGTTTGGTTAAAGAGTCTATTTTTAAAAACCAGCAGAAAACAGAATATTTAGAAATTTATGCTATTTGTAGTACCATTGAACATAGAAAATATCTAGGAGGAAATCTAACAAATGATGTTCAAGACATTTTTGAACATATTTTAAATTAAGACCACAATAAAGAAGACTCAAATTCATATACTATGTTCATGGATTGAAAAACCACATAGTTTGATATAATACTTCATTTCTAATTAATGCATAGATTCAATGCAATTAAAAATACAGTTATTTTTTTGTGGAAACTCACAAAGTGCATGTATATCATGTATCATGTATCATCTATTATATATTATTTAAAAAAACTTCTATTAATCAACAAGAAAAAGGATAAGCCACTCAATTTTTAAAAATAGGCAAAAGTCTTGCAGACACATTACATGAGTAGGAACAAGTGATAAAATATATGAAGTTTTTCCTTATCTCATTAGAAATCAGAGGAATGCAAAATAAAATCATGATAAGATGTCATCACACATAGATAGGCAAGAATTTTAACATCAAAAATGTCAAGTTTTAGAAAAGAGGTAGAACAGCCAGAGGCTAATGAACTGCTTGTTATAATGTAATGTGGTATAACAAGTCTAGAAAACAATTTGGAATTATCTAATAAATTTGAAAATACGCAAAACACTAGAAATTTGACTCCCAGGAATATAACCTAGAAAAGCTTTTGTCATTTATAAGCTCCAGGAGACCTGTTTAAGAATATTGATGGCCTTATATTAGCAGACATCTGGGAAGAACATTAACATCCATTAAAAGAAGAATAAATTAAAACCTCCCCCATGTTCATTCATAGGCTAGAGTAAGATACAGCATTGAAAATGAGTACATGACAGCTACACACAATACCACGAACAGATCTTAAATACTTAGTTGTGATTATAAAATGCAAGTCAGAAATGTACATGGATAGCATAATTTCATCATAAACCGACAAAATGGAGCAACTCGTACAACTATGAGAATGGCTAAAATGGAAAATAATAATGACAAGACGAAACGCTGGCAGGACGGCAGGAAAACTTGATCACTCATACATTGCTTGGGGAAATGGGAAATAGTATAGCCACTTTGGAAAAGAGTTTGGTAGTTTCTTATAAAGAATTACTATACGACCCAGCAATTGCGCTCCTGGCCATTTATTCCTGAGAAATAAAGACTTACGTGCACATGAGCATTTAGCAGCTTTGTTCACAATAACCCAAACCTGGAAACTCAGATAGCCTTCAATAGGCGAATGATTTGAAAAAACAAAACAAAACATTTAACCATGTGCCGCGTCCCGCGCAGTACAGGCCGTGATGAGTGAGAGGGGTCGGCACAGTGTGAAAGAAAATAAATGACACAAAGAGACAAAGATAGATTTAAGACACGAGGCCAGGGGGCTGCAGTTCTCTCTCTGGAACTGAGCACTTAATCGGACCAACGTGAGGCTTTTATTAAGAAACTTCAAATGAGTAAAGAAACTTTCTTTCTAAAGCCGTGTGATAAGTGCCTTAAGGCCAGTTTGCATCAACCAGCCCCACTGTACTCCAACACACGCTGTGCTTTCTTACTCCTACACACACACACACACACACACACACACACACACACACACACACAACTCTCAGGGTGGTGCAGCTGCAGCTGCGGCCATGAACTAAGGGAGATAACCGACATCATTTCTCCAGGTCCCAGTTTTCCAGGACACTCCTTTGAGGAAGCTTTACCGATATCATTCCACCAGGTCTGTTTTCCGAGACACTCCCTCGTGACCTTGCTAGGTCAGGGGCTGGTGTGTGTGTGGGTGGGGGGGGGCGGTTGAGGATGAGGCTGTAAGGCAACAACCATGGATAAACACACTATGGTACTTCTTTATCATGTAATATTACTTAGCAATGAAAAGGAATACACTATTGATACAACGAACTGAATGAATTCCCAGAGAGTTTTGTAAGTGAAAAAAGCCTATCTCCAAAGGTTACATACTGTATGATTTATATGCATAACAGTCTTTAAATGACAAAATTATAGAAACAGATGGCATTTTCCAGGAGTTAGAGAAAGCATGGACAGGAGGGAAGTGAGTGAGCCTGTTAAAGAGCAGCAAGAGGGAAGCTGTGTGGTGATGGAAGTGTTCTATATCTTTACCAGAGTCGATATCCTGGTGTGATAATTGTTTTGTGAGATGTTACCATTGAGGGAAGTGGGATAAAGGATACATGGGATCTCTCTGTATTATTTCTTACAACTACACATGAATCTACAATTATATAAAAAATAAAAAAGTTTAATTGAAAAGTAAAACATATGCTTAAGGAGGCTAATTAAATTGGATCTAACAATTAAAACATATACATATGATGTTAGAACATCTTGTTGAAAGAATAGTTGTATCTCTTTATGCCTCTGAAGTACTGAAATATAACTCAATCAGTAAGTTAGATAACATTAAATTTATTTTATTTATGCATCATAATTATTAATTATTCACTTATTATTAAGAAGCAGTTTAACTTAACTGCTATAGGTTACTTTGATCGGTAATGCAGTCTAACTCTTCATTTCCAGTGAGAAATCTAAGGCAAACTTTACTGGACAAAACAATAATCTAGATAATTTAATTCGCAGATTTCTGGGTCCCACCCACAGAAAGTCTAACTCAGAAATTCTGGGCTTTGTTTGCTTCAGGATGTGCGTTTCTAATAAGTTTCCAGGCACTGCTGGTGTTGCTGATGCAGGTCATCCAGTTGTTGGTCAATACGCCACATTTTGAGTCCTACCTTCTCTATGCTAAGAGACGAAATGTCTCCTAAAGGTCACAGCATTCCCAAGACAAGGACTATATTCAGTCAAATTACATTCTCTATCAACACTGTATTCTGGAATTTTGTGTTTTTAAGTAATTATAATAAAAGAAGGTTTTTCACCTCCACTGAGTGGAGTAAAATGCCATAAAATAGAATCCTATTGCATATCTCCTCATGAGCTGGCCAGATTTTATGAAAAGTTATCAAGGTTGAATTCACCATTTTAATTTTAATTTAAAAAGAAGCATTTGAGACCTGTATAGAAGTGCAAACTTGTCATAAGATGACTTTCAAATGCAGCACGTACACTCCCACACAGGAGCACCCCTTGCCCACAATCACTGGTAAACTGTATGGTAGCACTCTATTGTAAGTCTTGTTATTTCCAAATGTGGAAATAACAAAAAGTGATATTATTTATTTTAATATTGCTTAGAAATAGATTTTCAACTATATATACATATGATAACATTGCCATCTAATGGGTAATCCTCAACAAAATATACAGCTCATGATTAAATATGTTGTTGCTGTCCAGATTCTGCTATTATTCCAAGGAAAATCTTAGGTTATCACAACTAAGTATTGCTAAAAAACAAGCAGGATACTTTTTTTTTTCTGGTATGGATAATAGTGACATAATAAATCACAAACTCTGAGTTTGCTCATTCTTTTTTTCACTGGATCTAATTTTTCTTATTTCTCAAGAAACGAAGGGGAATAAATTTTTTATATTTTTGGGTATAATTCCTAAAGGTTCATTCTCAATCAGAATATTTAAACACCTATTATATTTTTGATAGAATAAAGTTCATACAACTTTTTAAAAAATATATAGAGAAATAATCAAAAATAGGAGAAGAAAATTTACCAAGACCGCATTGTATAGAGACTGTATTAAAATAAGAAAGTAATGCAGACCATAGCCTGGTGAAGAGCACAAGGCTGGTTGGCAGTTGTGGTCTGACTTAAGCAAATAGATTACAGTTTTATCATTCACAGGGAAAAAAAAATGTTGAGATCCTGTAATCTTATAGGTAGCTTCCTCATTTAAAATTCTTATTGAAATACGTTTTTGAGATGTTGGTTCCATTTAGGAAAATTTTTCTCAAGCAATTCTGAATGCACAATCACATTGACCTTCTTTAGAATTTGCCAACTGCTTTCCAAGACACTCAATTTAAATCGTTATTTTTTCATTTTTCATAATCCCAAGTGTTACCAATGCCCACAATATCATGAAAATACATTTTCCTGCAGTACTCTATCCCCAGAAAGAGTCACTACCACCTAAGGAAATAAAGTCTACCAAGTATTCATCCCTGTTGGTATACATTTTCAGCAGCATAAATAAAGATAAAAGCAGAGCATTTAAAATTCTATTTATTTAAGCTTGCCTAAAGGTAACCTAATAACCCTCATATGCTTTCAAAAGCTTTTGTTTTCTTTGATTTTTCCTTTACCAACAAAAAAGAACAACAGAGGTGAGAGGGACTGTGGGGGTGGGGGAGAGTGGAGAAAGACAACCTTAAAGCAAAAAAACAAACTGTAAATGCAGTAGAACTACTTTGAGACAGTTTGATTTGCACATGTAGCATGTTAAATCATACACTCCATAAAAAAAAACTTTGTTTCAATACATGAGTGCTTTCCTGTTTTCTAAAAGTAAAATTGCTACTTCAGAAAATATGCATATTTAAATTTTGATTGATACAGCCAAAATGATCTATTAACAAAATATAATAATACAATGTTGGTTGTTGCTGCTGAAACAGAAAAAAATCCAGAGGCTGCAGTAGCTTGATTGGCCTTGGTAAGAGGAGTCCATGCTTTGGGACACATGCGTAGTCCCCATCTCTGCTACCATGGCCATGATATACAGGAGCCTATTGTGACAGTCCAGACATGGTCAACAATGAAGCCTGACTAACCTCAACTGGTCGAGTCATTTTGTCACTTGGCTGTTCATTGTTTCTTCCATAACAGATGCTTTCTGGTGGATGATACAAAATCTTCACATCTCATATCCATTCTCATGTGTTTATAGACAGGCTTCTACTTCAAAAGTCTTTATCTCAGATCTTCTGGCCTTTTTCTCTCAGGGTCCTGAGAAGGTGGTCAAGCCACTGGTCACTGTTCAGGTATTTCTATACATTCTCACGTTGGGCCATTTCTCCTTCCACCCTAAGCAGGTGACCAGGGCAGCACTCACATAGTTGCCCATCCATTATTAGATTGCGCCCACATCCCAGCGGACACATCTGTCAAACGAACTTGGGCTTTTTCCTTTTTCACTTCATAAGACTTGGACCTTGCTTACTTGACCATAGTTACAAACCGGGGAAAGGGCACCAATACAAATATCGTATCACATGAGTTTGATCTACTTGATCATGTAGCTTACTTGTAGAGCCTAGCCCTGTCTAAACTCAACCCTGGATGTTACATTTCAAACATAAGATGGACTGCTGCTTGGTATGTCCAAATTTTTGACTTGCTGGGTCTGATAGAACCCAGCTCATAATCATAATCTCTGGATACATAGTTACTTGGTGACCCAAAGT
Organism: Hipposideros armiger; assembly: GCF_001890085.2. Classification (NCBI taxonomy): domain Eukaryota; kingdom Metazoa; phylum Chordata; class Mammalia; order Chiroptera; family Hipposideridae; genus Hipposideros; species Hipposideros armiger. The sequence continues at coordinate 6,322,405 of NW_017731380.1, read as the reverse complement.
TAAGAGTTCAGTCTCTACCATTAATGCACTAAGAGATATTTCTCAAAGGACACAGAATTCTTTGCTCAGACTGGCATGGCTTTGCTCTAGAATCCCAAAATCATGCAAACTGATTATTCAACTGGACCCTACAATAAGCTCCATACAGCATCTTTTTTCTTCACCAACACTTCTAATGCAAGACACTTTTCTGGAATGTCTGGCTTCATTGGCATGGCTGATTGCACTGTGACCTGAGTTTGTTATCAAGTGTTTTCTTGCTTCAAGGTCAACTGGAAGCTTGCAGCTTATTTCATCTAGATGTGGGATGTGTTATCTCCAGGACACAAAGAGGCTTCACTTGCGATGTTTCCTTCATTGTGGTCAGGGACGCAAGATGCAACTATTTTTCTTTCACTTTGGAGATCTTATGAGTATACTAGATTGTCCCTGATCACTGTACCCCTAAGATCTACTGATGTAGCAGGTGTCTGAATCATCATAGAGTTAATCTTCCTCCCTGCAAAATGTATGTGTCTTACCTCAGTCCACAGTATACTAGTCACCTTTTTTTATTTTGTCTAATCAGCATCATATCACCAATATAATAGTTCTCTGAGAAGGCAAGGTGGTCTAGGCCTCTTCAAACAATACTATAACAGAGGATGGGATAGTTAAAGTAACCATGAGGAAAACCTGTAGATGAATAATTGTGTCTATTCTGTATTAAAGTAATCCCCTTTTTATAAATAGAATGGAAAAGAACTCATTTACCAAGTCAATGGCCACATACCAGGTACCTGGGGCCTTCTTAATCTTCTCTAGCAATGACACTACATCTGGCAGAGCTACTGGGATTGAGTCTACTACTTTGATTAAGCCTGCAGTAAGCTATACTAGGCTATTCTCCAAGAAAGATTCTCTGCTTTTTCAAGAGTCAAGCTAGAGAAATAATCAGAAATATGATAATGACCACTGTACCTTTGTCCTCTAGTTCTTAGTGGTGTCACTAACCTCCAAGGTCCCCATCCCCCAGGATGTGAGAATGCTTTTTATTCCTATCTTGGCTGGCAGAAGGGAAGTTTCAGAGGTTTTTTACTTGGTGTTCCTGTCATGTATCATAATAACTCTTACTCCGTAGACCAGAGAACCTGAGAAGTTCCATGGTCTTACTGACATTGTCTAGCATTCCTCTCAATCTCTGAACCATAGAATGTAGACTTTTCCCACTTTCCATGGCTCTTATAAAGAGTAGTAGGAAGAAGACTGAGGAAAAAACTCTTTTCAGAATTCCTCTTATGTAGATAAGCTTTCAAACATCATATTGAGGCTCACTTTTTCTCATTTTACAATAAAATTATCTATTGGGAAAAATAAGGAACCAAAAGGGTAGTAGCTAGTAGGTTGTTTTTGCTTTCTTTGGGGGGCATGGGGGGTAAGAGGAGAGTAGCGACAAATCCAGTATAAGTCACTGGAGTCTGTTCAATGACTTGTTCTTCGTCATGTTGTCCTGGCCTCTCTAGAACATATCAATCATGTCCTAATTGTCTTTTGGTGAATCATCCATGTTCTTCCATAGGACCTGCCTAAATCATGCTGAAATCTGACTCTAGTTATCAGTTGTAAGAGCTAAAACATTATCTTGTGAATTATCTAACTAAAATGAGATCTTTGTTTAGTCTCCAGGAAATGGGAGGTCTTACCTCCTCTATGAAGGGGAGAGATGCTAGCTAACCTCTTCCTTACCACACTGTACAAAGGAATCTGGGAATTGAAGGGCTCTATACGCATCTCTCCAAACATTCCCATCACATAGCTCAGGATTCCCCTTCTTTCCCATCAGGGCCCTGACTAAAGTGAGGCCCAAACTAAAGCATAGGACAGGATTCATCTACTGTTTTCTTTTTCTTTTCTTTTCTTTTTTGTTTTTGTTTTTGTTTTTATTTAAGGGCCAGGTAGTAAATATTTTTAATTTTGTAGGCCATATCATCTCTGTTTTAACTATTCAGTTCTACCATATACAGAATAAAAGTAGCCTAAAGAAAAAAGGTAAATGAATAGAAATTAATGTGTTTCAATAAAGCTTTATTTAAAGAAAATGTCATGGACTAGATTCAATCCATGGGCCAGGTGGTTCTTGCCAGGGTCGTGAATACAAATTTCTTTGTATTATTAAATGATTAAATCTTGGGCTTAATTACCAGCATTAGTGAAGGAAACGAGAGTGTCTATATATACTCTCATAGAGGTTTTCTGAGTTTGCAGCATGCCCTGAGTTGATAGTTGACCCACCTAAACCTCTCTTTCTCTTTCTTCAGTGTGTCTTTGGTGGTTAACAAAATCCAATCCAATCCCTAATTGTTGAAATTATTATTGCCCTCATATTTTTCAATGCTAGGATAATTTCTTAAAGTACATGTATATCTTATTCCAATACTCTGCAAGTAAAGAAAGCTTGAGCAATCATGATGCTTCACCAACCTAGTATTTAACCAACATGGTTCTTGGTACCATCTGAATACAGAGTGATTCATTTCCAGATTTCCAACCAGAGTGCTAAGTTCTTTCAAAAAACATTTAAGTGCATTTAATTTATTTAGGAGGTGGTCACAGAAAGCACGTAAAGTGAGCAAGTAAGAAAATAAGATAGAAAAGAGAAAGTCAATAAAGGGCGCATTAATTATGAGCCAGAATATTATAGCCCAATTTTGATAGGAACTCACTGAACAACTAAATAGAACACAGCTCAGTATTATTCCAATAAAGGGAGATAAAGTTGGGATATTCATCTAACAACTCCCATCCCTAACTGTTTCTTTTGCACATTAAGAGTCCTCCTCTCAACTTCTCCAGCCAGCTCCTGGCACTAGCTAGGCATCCTCTAATGAAAGAAAAATACTCTTAAGTACAGAAATGCAGGAACTATTGTTGTGTTTAAGAACTGTCTGCGATAACCTCCAAGTGGACTGAACAAATATGTGCAGGGACTGACAGGGTCTCTTAAAGACTTTAAAAGGAGTGATTTGGGGAAACCACTGTGTGGAGCAACATCTGAGTTCTCAGTGATCCAGAGATCATGTGGAAAAAACAATCAAATAATTTTAAAATGCTATTTTGTCATCATTCATTTTTTAATTATACAAAATAAATAGTGAATAAATTAAAATATCATGATTGGGAATGAGTTACAGCACTACATATGGCTGCATGAAGATATCTCAATTACCTAGTCAGGGTGCCAATGCCCTCCATTCAAAGACCACTAGGAACAAACCTGTATTTGAACAAGTTATGTTTATTACTCAATGCAGCAAGGAAGAAGGCACACTATGGAAAACCATGGACATCTCAACAAGAGGGTGTTGGAAAGGATTTATGACAGAATTTTGCCTTGTGTTTGGTAATTTTGGGGACGAATTAAAGAAGCAGATTTTGCTCTAAATGAGATGCAGTTGGGAAGCAGGGGTAATACTGTAATTGAATATCTTAATCTTATCTAGGAGGTCAAAAGATTAGACTGAGGCTAAAATTGTAATTGTAAAGTGACAGTCATTCACATTAACTGGCAGAAAGGGATAGCTGTTTTTTGTGGCTAAGACAATGTTCATGTGTTGTCTGTGTTCATACATGATTATGCAGTGTTTCTATTTTGATCCATCAGGTCACAGAATGGCCTTGTCTGATGGTGATATTACTAAAGCTAATAATATACCAAGGCCTAACTATGAGTACCCAGCCAGTTCATATTAACACCAAAGTCCAAGGATTATAAGAGATCCTGGATGTCAGGGAATACTTTCCCCTTTCTCAAGGGTAGAAAGATGGTGGTGCCAATCAAATAAAGCTCTTTGACCGTCCATTTCATTTCATGAAATCACACAGGTTTTGTGGAACAAGTCATTCACAAATTAGTATGTATGGTGTATAGTAAATTTAATTATTTAGATAAGAATAGATAAGTAGTGAGATTATTATCTGTGTTTATATTCCTAACTAATTTCAGTTTATGATATGTTTATGTTGCAATTTTAGAAAAATCTATGTATCTAAATAAATTTAAAATCATGATATTCAATTAATACATTGTTTAACATAATGTATAATATGTTTATATTAATTAGAAAGTTGTCTAACCAAGCTAATTTTTAAAAGCTTTTGTTTACTACCACCCTTATATCCCACTTATTTGTTTATAATATAAATGATGATGAATTTCAGAAAGCTTATCCAAATGTTTTCAGAATTATTCTGGGTAAATATTTTCTGCTATAGATGGAAGGAGATTTCTATGTATACTCTTGAAAGGATCTTGACTCTTGTGTTCAAAAGAGAATACTCTTATTATGAAAATTAAAATAGGGCCGCCCGAGTGGCGCGATGGTTAAGAACTGGCTTGGGATGCCAGAGGGCCCCGGTTCGGATCCCACATATGAGGGCCAGTGACACTGCTGAACAACAGCTCAACCTGGAGCTGGGCCGCTGTGAGTAGCCGGCGACGGTGTAGGCTGCAGCCCTTGATGTAGTGGGTTGCCATGGGCTACCGTATGTAGCCAGCAGCCAGCGTGAATGGCCAGCAGCTGCAGTGAGCGGCCGTCCAGAAGGCGGCGACTGATCTGCCTCACCTGGGAAGAGCCAATGATGGTGCCAACTTGGGCCAGTGAAGCAACGTCCTCCACAACTAGACTGAAGAACAAAAGGACAGCAACTTGTCTGTTCCCCTTCCCCCAATTCCCCAGTGCTGTTCCCATCCCCCCAATTCCCCAGTGCTGTTCCCATCCCCCCAGTTCCCCAATAAAAATCTTTAAAAAAAAAGTTAAAATATTGCTAGAGATTAGTTCCTCATCATCTGAAATCTTACCTTTACTTTCAAAATAATAGACTATTTTAGGGAAATTAATATTTGACCTCTTATTCTACAATATCAAAACAAAAAATACACATACATAATTTAAAAAAAATAAAGTATACTACTCAGAAATGGAGACTTTTAAGAATATGGAATAATTTTCCTCCTACACTTGTGTTTCAGAAGAGGTTATTGACAATTAAATTATAATTTTTGCTTTCAAAATTCAAATTTTCACATGAGAGTTGATCAGAAACATAACAAATTATAATTTCTGAATCATCAAATAAGCTATCATTTCTCTTTATTTTATTTACTAACCTTATGAAATATATTATAAAATTGCTGCAACATTTTTAATTTAAAAATTTTTTAGGAAATTTTCTGGAAAACCTTGTTTTACAGACAGTTTAAACTAATCAGATTAACCCATATGCTAATGATGGCCATCACTTGAGATTTGACTTGACCATGGAGGAGCTAAATCTAATGTACAGGTTAGTAATATAGGAAGGCGAATAGAAATCATCTATCAATTTTCTATGCTATATGATGCTAGGGTGCCACTCAGAGGGGAGAAGTACCTTGATATTTGTTATAGATCAGTTGATACCTATAGTGTGTTATATAAATGCTTCCCATCCCCTCTATGAATTTAGCAAGTCAGACCCCTCTTTATAACCCTGAGAAATAGAGACAGCACATGTTACATCAATTAAGCACCTCCCAAAACAGGGAATATATTTAGAAATGATTATTCTAGAAATTACCATAATTATAATTCTTAGCCTATTTGCTATGCTTTATGCATAATATCAAAGTAATATCATTATCAGCAAGTTAAGAGTGAGTGATTGGTGAGCAATTTATTATAAATTTTATTTATAATAAAATTTTATTTGTTGGAATTTCACCACCCCATTTCTCTTATTAGAGTTCAATTTTATGGTTCATGGAATTTCTTTCTTTTGAGAGTTTTACTATTATTACAATATGCAAAGAGCATGTTAAACTTGGCTAAGCATTCTGTGCCACCAATAATATTAATTTCAAAAGAACATTTTAATTTATTTCAAGATTCTTCCATAATTTAAACATTCCTAAATAAATGTTCCACTCAGTGAAAATTTAGGGCAAAGTGCTTCTAAGATATCCTTATTTATTTCTGAGAAAATAAGTTTCCTTTGAGTCAATACAGGACATTCATAAAGTCGATATTTGTTTAAATAAGACATTATCAATATAAAAATAGTAGATTATCATCATTATATTTTATCTGAATAATAACTTTACAACGTTTAAAATAAAATTAGTTATCTATACCTTCTACTCATCAACCTATAGTAATTTCTATTTTAAATTTTTACATCATGTCTTTCCCAATTCTTTTTAATTTTTACTTCAATGAAATATTCTTTAATATATTTTCATCTATTTCTATGTACAATGAATCTATATATACATATGTGAAATGCAATATGTTATATTCTCTTCTACTTATATACGTATATATGTGATACTATGTATATGTACAGATATATTACTATTATGTTTTCTTTTTACTTACATATATTTTCTGAAAGAAAGTATAGCATCTGTATCAGTTAGCTATTGCCAAGGAAGTAAGCTACTCCAAAGCTCACACTCCTTAAATTACCAGTACAGGACTATCCATGAACCCCCTGAAAGTGAATCCAAATTCATCAGATTCTCAAAGTAGTCAGTAAACCTTTTCCCACCAATTAAGGTGTTTCTCAGCTTAATTCAATTTAACCTAACACTCCACCTTTAACAGAAGAGTTGCCAACAATTCAGTATGATCCTAAATGTACACTATTGGAACATTCAAGTATATAAAGTAACATTTTAAACTATAAAAAAGGGTATGTGTCTATTTAATATCTGAGACACAATTTCTTTATTTGTATGATGGAGATACTAGCACCTCCCAAAGTTAGTCACTGGAAATGGAAAACTGAGCAAAACACATTTGTCAGGAATAAGCCATGGACCACTGCATTCTAGGATATGTGGTCCCCTAGGGATTGGAAAAGCTCTTAAGAGCAGAGAGAAATTTTTTTCTGTGGAGAACTACCTTAGATAAAGATCTGGGTTTGGGGTATTCTGCATACCTACTGCCAACACAAATATTCATTCACTCATCCATGGGCAAACAGGTATTGGAGGCACTATAAAAAGAAAATGAAATCTATGGGGATTAGGAAAAGATAGAACTGCTTATATGAAAATTTGAAACCAGCAAACTAACAAAAATCAAGATACATTTGCAACTGATTTAAAAGGTTGGTTAATATTATTATATAAGAAGCTTATACACGAGAAATAAGACCTTCATAAAGCAAAATCTCAATTGTTAAATGAGAAAATCATCTGAGAAGAATGTTAATAAAAACACAAATGGTAAACAAATGCAAAAAATGTACAACTTCATCAAAAAGACACAGATTACATTTATTCATCAAATTAATAAAAACAAGAAATATATTATTCAACATTGGCTGGGCAAGAGAGACAACCTCTTATAAAGCTGGATGTCACACAACCCTCTGAGAAAAAATCTTCAGCCTTAGAAAATCATAGATATAGACTTTATTTCATGCTCAAAAGTGTTCATTGTAATGTTTTTTATATTTTAAAAAATCTGACAGAAACCCTCTGTAAAATAAATCATATCTCCATGAGCATACATGCATTCAAATTACAGAGAACATACTTCTTATAAGACAAAACAGTGACGAATCATTGCCAATGGAAAGCAAATAAAATACACAAAATAAGAGTTAAACCAAAATGTTAACTGAAATTGTCATGGTAATGAGGTATGCATAATATTTTTTCTTGTATGTAATAAATTTTGCATAATGACAACAATTTGCTTTTATGGTGAGGGGTAAAAAAGTCCCATAACATCAAAATGGCTGTTATAAACTTTTAAATGTCAACTCCTTACCTTTCATGTTGCTATCACAGCTGGAGTTTTTTTAGACTTTAATCTGAAGTATAAGACCAGCGAAGCAATGCCTCCATGTGGCCAGTACACACTGAAAAAGAAAGGAAAAAGTAGACAGGAGTTGCTGTCACATTTACATTATTCTAAAATATAACTGCTTAAAGGTATCATTAATACTTACATTGAGTCTACCTGTGAGCATATAAGAGTTGAAATATTGAAAAACAATAACAAAAAAAACCCCTCACATTTCTTCAAATTAGATTGGCAGCTTTTCCTTTCTTGAGTGGACTCATACACGTATCTTTGGTGTAATACACATATCTGCTAATCTTTACTTAGCTTTCTGATACGTTTGAAAGTAGGCTGACTGATATCTGCTCTAGAAGGGCTTCATGAGAAGGGTTGCGATGACAGCTCTCGCACGTGGTCGCTCATTTTCTAGCAGGTTATCTTAGGCTTCTCTTGTTAGCGTTGGCAGGGTTCTCAGGGAGAGAGTAAAAGTACTCAAGTGGTCCTGAGGCCTAGCTTTGAAACTCACAGGTCACTTTCACCACAGTCTATTTTCCCGAATAATTCAAAAGGCCAGCCAAGCTTCAAAATGTGGGGGAATCGATTCTACTTGAGAGGAGGAGCTATAAAATCATACAATTTTTGAAGAATTGGGAGAAAAATTAGAGTCATTTTGTAATTAATTTACAGCATTGTTCATTAATATATGTCACACAATTCTGTTTTGTTCACCGTTGCATGCCGGCATGTAGATAACTACCTGGAACATATGAGGCACTCAAATATTTGCTAGAATCAGTGAATGTAAAATCCACCCCACAGGGACGACTACTACTTTTACGGGACAGAATATTGATTGTGTTGTCAACATTTATTCCAACAGGCTTCTAGTTGCTTTTCTAGAACGCAGAGGTGTGAAAGCTGACTGCTTTATTTCACAGACTCTTTTGTAGTTAGTTTCCTGATGTAGGCTGGGAATTTCAAAACAAACATTTCAGAGAGACTTAGGAGAAATAACTGAATTATATCAAGCAGTACCTATGAATTATATATGGCAGTACCCACTCTAGGAGATTATTCTTTCAGGAACAGTGATGAATAATGTTGTTTGCTTGTTTATTTGGTTTTGTGTTTCAGAGGCATATCTGTAAGTTTCCAGTGTCTGGTTCTTAGGATCATATTGAATAACAGCCTTTAAATGTCTACATTTTAATTTCTGATGCCCCCAACTTTTACTTCCTTTCAAACAAAAAAATTAAAAAATAAATTTTAAGTGCCTTTGCCAGTAAGTCATTCATTTTCATATTTTACATTTTTAAGTCATTAAAATACATTCTGGATTTTTTTTTTATTATTTGTTCCAAAATGAATCACTGGGAGTGGGTAACAATTGATGGTCTTTGAGAGGTCCTACATAATATCTGAAACACAACCTCCAAAACCACAGAATGCCACCTAATTAGTCATGTCAGCTAAGACCTCCTCCATGCTCTTCAAGAGACAGTCACCGACAACCACTGTGTCCACAAATGAAAAAGTACTAACAGCTTTGAAGCCTCTTAAGTTGAATTTCCAATGAAGAGTCTTAACTATCCATCAGATAATGCTGTTCATATGGCTGTATTAGTTGAGCTTTCCAAACTGAAATTAGGAAAATCCTAGAGTTGGGGTGATAGACTCATTTGACACAGTATTAGATCTATATGGTGGTGTATTAAACTTGGTGATTGTACGCACACTTTTTTTCTGAAGGGAGAGATCTCAGTCCTAACCCCACCCAAAAGAAAAAATGTAATAGAGATTTATCTAAAGGAATGAGTAGCAATTCATGAGGGGCAGAGTTTATTAAGAATATATATTCTGTGCCTCTTGGAAAATTGGCTTAGAAAGCAAAGGCTTAATGTCCCAAATCAATGCATTACTCATTTAATATTTCTGCAAATGTCAAATAGGAAAAAAAATTCTCTATGAATTGCTATTGGTAGAAATAAAAAATAAAAATCTGATATCTCTGATTTTTAAATAAGTTACAATTCAGCTCCATTCTCATTCCAACAACAAAATTTAACACAAAATTCAAGTTTCATTTTAAATTAAGGTTACATTTAAATATTGATTAATGTTGTAATATCTAAATGCCCATTAAGAAGCCAAAAACTTGCTGATATATTTTTTTCATCTAGGTTTTTACGATTTACGTAAGCTAACATACATAGAGATTTAATTGTAAGCTAGTTCTTGGTAGAATCTTTTGAAAAACGAAGAGGTTAAGTTTCAAATGTTTATAACTCTAAGACTACTACACTATGAAAATATATCAGGTAAAAAATTTTAAAGTAACAGTAAATACTTGTGTGGAAAGAATAGAATTATTGCACTTTGGCAGCCAAATTGCTTTAGAGAGAATTTTGCAATAATACAGAGTATAAAACCTAAGAGTTTTGTCTGAGGACAAAAATAATTCATTGGCAGGACCAGGACTCAATCTTTAATTCTTTCTCCAGTGTTCTACTTAAAATTTTTATATAGAAAATAAACAAACTAAAGGACTTAAAAACTGTTTTTACTTTTTAGTATTAGTTAATAGTGTCATTGTACAAGACACATAAATTAGTGGGTATAAGGATGAATAGTATAGTCTCCCTACAGGTGACTCAATTTCGAAGGATATAACCATATGATCAAAAATAACATCACCAAAATTGAGAGAAACTAATATGATGCACTGAAAAAGATATATGATGTCTGTGGGAATCTTGTCAAAAATACAAATCTTGAATCTAATCATGAGGAAATATTAAACAAACCCAAATTAAGAGACATTCAATAATTGGCCTGGACTCCTTAAGAATGCCAAGGTCATGAAAGACTGAAAAATGTTCCAAATAAAGAGACTAAAGAGACATGACAACAGAAAGCAACATGTGATCATGGATTAGGTCCTGAGCAGAGAAAAGAATGGCAGTAAAAAACATTGAGAAAGTTGGCAAAACATAACTGTGACTTAGATAACAGTATTATATCAATATCAGTTATATAACATATTTCCTGATTTTTGTAATTAAGGTTATAAAAAATATGTCCTTATTCTTAGGATACATGTGGAAGTATGCAAAAGTAAATTACCAGGATATCTACAACTTCTCCTAATGGTTAAAAAAATTGTTAACAGTTGGTGCAACTGGGTAAACAGTGTATGGGGAGAGTCCTTTTCATTTTTCATTTTTTTTGTTTTTGTTTTGTGGTAAATTTGAATTTATCATAATAAATTTCCAAAAAAGAGTAACATCATATCCATAAAATGCATTTTATTAATTTTAGATAAATATAAATATTTAGTTTATTTAGATTATTGCTTGTTTCAGAATCTTTGTAAACGTTTTTCCTCAAAGAGCAAGTCTTTACTATATGTCTATGTGGTAAGTAAACATGGATTCATTTTCAGTTTAGAAAGCTCAAAGCTACAGAAAATTTGTGACATTAGAGCAAAATAATAATGATAATTCTTGCAAATTTAACGCACAACATATCCTGAGCTTTGCAAATAATGAAACTGGAAACTGAGGTTTTAAAATAAACACGTTAAGTTGTTCACTAAAGGGAACACGGATCAGAGCCTACATATTGTACCATCTTGGTTAGAGCTCCTCTCAGTGGCTTCATTTAGAATTTCACACACACTCATATATATTCCTAAATTTATGGCCCCACAAAAACTTAACTATACAAATAAAAAGGAAAAAAAAATATTTTCATACTCCAAAAGATATTGAAGTGCAATGACTTAGATTTCTTTTATATATCTTTAAAAAATGCTAAGACCAGGCTGCTTAGTATGAAGGGTACAGATTCTTCCAGTTAAGCCATCGTGACCAGTCTTTTTATATTGGAGATATAAAAACAAAACTTTTGTTTTAAAGATAAAGCTATCACTGAAAAAGTAGATTTGGGCTACAAAAGCTAACGGACAAATATAGTAGTATAACATATTTCTTGCCTGTGTTTTCATAGGAAATATATGTTTGAGGGGCTGAAATGAAAGTATAGCTCATAACAACATATGTTTGTTTTCTCTTATTTCAGCAATTAATGTGAAATTAAATTGCTTATGTGTTAGCCACTCAAAACACACACAAAGTAAAAATACCAATAAGAAATATATGGAAAGATGCTGAATTTATATTCTGAATATACAAATCTTATTTTGAGTCACAGAGGTTGACTATTTGATCTGTAAGCCAGTTAGATGGTAAAGCAGAAAAAAAAAATAATGGAATGATGGCCCAGAATAAACAGGACTGAAAAGTTGTTCATTTGGTGATAGACTCTGTGTATGTCTGTGTGTGTGTGAGTGTGTGTGTG
>NW_017731380.1:6255667-6309941 GCF_001890085.2 Hipposideros armiger | reverse complement strand
TGTGTGTGTGTGTCTGTGTGTGTGTGTGTATGTCTGTGTGTGTGTGTGTGTGTGTGTGTAGTGGGGAGGGAATTGGCACAGCACTCCTTTCTTCCCATGGGAATAATCCTCCCCTTCGTAGGAGGAATTATTTGAAAACTCAGCTTCCACATGTGTTACAAATGAGAGATGGCACTGTCCTGCTTTCCTGGCCACAGGTAGCCCTCTACCCAGTGGGATACACAGCCTCCAAGTTGAACCCAGTGATTCCCACCACCTGGTTTCCACAGCCTAACACATGATGTCCGAGTTGGTCTGCATTACTACAGAGTATGCCAAAGTGACCCTATGCCACTTAGGTTATAAAAGCCATTGTATTTCTCATGACAAGGTTGTAGGGTGAGAAACAAGACTCATTTTTGCAATGCCACGTTTGGTGCCATCTTCATATTATCAGTCTGAAGCATAGTTTCATTTCTTTGCCTGATGAAATCACACTTGTTGAAATCCTACATATTTTTTTCCATGCTCACCTCCATATGGCAGCCTGCTTGACTCTGAACATACATGGCTTAAGACTTGTGGGGGCCCAGCTGTCAGGGTCGCCAAGGGTCAGGAAATGTTTACAGGCTTTGAAGACCCGCAGCCCTGACTCCTCCAGGCCCAGGTGCAACTGCAAGAAAACAGCTTATGTGAGTTGCTTTTAGTGGTCATGTGTGCTGGAACCATGACATTATTTTATTGCGTTATAAAAACCCCAGTTCTGGGTGCTGCTCTGCTGCTGAATAAAAGTGTTGCTGCATTCATGTCAGAGACTCTGCAAGACTTTTTTCTGTTTGGGTACCTCACCGCCACCAAAACCGTCCCTGCTTAAAACACTCGGACCCAAAAAGACTAGTTCTAATCTCTTTGATATTGTGATTGCTAGAGTGGACTTGTGGCAGGACTGAGATATTCTTTGAGCACTCTATTACCCTTCACACCACCTTCGCATACCAAACAGAACCTAAAAGGGGTAGAGAGGTAATAAATAAAAGGGTTTTTTTTTTTTAAGATTTTTATTGGGGAATTGGGGGGATGAGAACAGTGCTGGGGAATTGGGGGAAGGGGAACAGACAAGTTGCTGTCGTTTTGTTCTTCAATCTAGTTGTGGAGGATGTTGCTTCACTGGCCCAAGTTGGCACCATCATTGCGCTCTTCCCTGGCGAGGCAGATCAGTCGCCGGCTTCTGGACGCCGCTCACTGCGGCTGTTCGCCGCTCACGCTGGCTGCTGGCTACACACGGCAGCCCATGGCAACCCACTGCCGCAGGGGCTGCAGCCTACGCCGTCGCCAGCGACCCACGGCAACCCAGCTCCAGGTTGAGCTGTTGCTCAGCATCTTAGCTGTGGAGGGCAGTGTCACTGGCCCTCATATGTGGGATCCGAACCGGGGCCCTCTGACATCCCAAGCGAGTTCTTAACCATCGCGCCACTCGGGCCCAATAAAAGGGTTTTTAAATTCCCTGTTTTTATTTTGTCTTTTCTACCCATTCATATTAACCGATTTATTTAAGTGCATTTCAATGTACAAACTACTTATCTAGTGTTTTTGACAAAAGTAATTAGTACTTTGGCAAAAACTAAGTAAAATGAAGTCTTTACAATTTCATTTTCAAGTGTTAGGTATATGCCACCAGCCTGGGTGGAAATTCCTTTCCATTTTCACCTGCAGAAATCACACACATTGAAACCTACCACTTTTTCCAACCTTAGATTAAGTGCCACCTAGACTGTGAAGTACTCATGCAACCATAAAAATGGGATAAATTACTTTGTTTCAAGTCTGAACCTTTGTTGTGTGTTAGAATGTGTTGTATATCTGTATGCCTTTCCAACCTTTCAAGCTGCTGCCCCAGCCCTGGAGCTCAGCGCAAGTGAGTTTGTCAGCAAGTTTCTGCACAGGCAGTTTAAGAGGAGCATCTGGGACTCCAGCACCTCTCTTCCTCACTCAGCTACAATTTCTGCTGGTTTCCACAGCCAAAAGTTGTGGGGACTTCTCCTCCCAACACTGAGACCCTGAGCTGGGGAACCTGATGTGGAGCTGGAACTCCCCACTTCTCAGGAGGGACCTCTACAGTTGAGATACCCTTCTCCATTTTTAACCGTCACATTTGGGTGTGAGACTAGCCTGTTCTGTGACTCTGCCACTCTTACCAGTCTCTACGTGGCTTCTCCTGCATATCTTTAGTTATAGGGCTTCTATTTAGCTAGACTTCAGATGAATCTCAATGATGGTTGTTTTGTAGTGTAGCTGCAATTATGACATGGTCATGAGAGGAAGCAAGCACAGCGTTTACCTACGCTGTATCTTGACCAGAAATGCTCACTATTTAACTCAGAAGTATAATTTTCATATACTAAGTTGTTCTGTCACCATATTTGATAATAAAGTGATAATAACAGTCTACATTTACAGTAATATTCTATCTAATGAAGCCAGGAAATCATTACAACTTATCATATGTACATACACCCTAAAGAAATAAGATAAAATTCAAAAGAATTAGTTGTGAAAGGGACAATGGTGCTTTGAGAGCTTCTTACAGAGTAGTATTTTGAGGTTCTAAGACTTAAAATGCCATATACAATTGCTGGGACATTAGTGAAAAACAATCAATAGAAAGACAAAAACTTAAAAGGCTGACAAAAGCAAGTGTTGGTGAAGATGTGAAATAACTCTGATTCTCATATGCTGCTGGTTTGAATATAAAGTAGTACAACCATTTTAGAATACATTTAGGAATAAAAAAAATGTCTTAAAAAATTAAGCATGCATCTACCATGAAAACCAGCCCCTTTACTCCTAGAGAAATTGAAACACATATCCACATAAAAGCGTATGCATATACATTAATGTATATGTGTTGTTTATAATAGATAGCCAAAAACTTAAATGGCCATCATTAGATGAATGGATAAGCCACGGAATGTGGTATAACTATAAAATTGAATCCTTCAACAAATTATGAAAAACTAATGTTGCGTGCAATAACATAGAAAAAAGTCTAAATACTATATGAATGCATTAAGAAAAATTAAATCAGCAATATAAATTCATTAAATTTATATAGATAAATAAGAGATAATTTAAGTATTTTTTTGTGATGTTCTCTTAAAAGGTTTAGCTACAGTGAATAGCCTATTAGTTATAAAGAGTGCTGGCATCTAGAGTTCTTAAAATACCATTACTCATTTAAATACATAGAGTTCTTAGAGAAATGGCTAATTACAGCCCTAGGGCAGGAAATGTAACAGATGATTTTGGAATATCTTCTCACACCAGATCACAAGGAAACTTTCAGCCATCAATGATTACTAGCCTCATTTCAAAATAAGTTAGAAATTAAAGAGGTTCCAACTGTTAAAAATGGGATAATTTGAACTTTAACAATGATAAAAAAAATACAAACACATGTTTAAATCTATAAGCCCACAGTATTTTTTATGAAAATGCAAAATAATCATTTTCAAAAAATAATAGGAAATGTAGTCATCATTTTGAAAACTGAGAAATAATGGGAAATCATTATTTAACTTTCCTGACCTTTATGAATTGTATCAACAGGTAGCCAACTACGAGTATTTCTTTATATAAAACAAATTCTACTATTTGGTAAAGAAATAATGGAATCAAAATATTATCATTTTATAACCCATTTCACAATGAAGTATTATAATAAATCTGAGCATTAAGCATTAATATTACAAATGAAAAAAACAGCTGTTTTACGCCTCTGATAATTTTGCCCAAAGAACCTTTAGTAATGACAAAAGGATAGAACCCAGGTCTCATTCAATTTCTAGATCCAGTTGCAAATATTCAGAAAATACAGAGGATAGAGAATCATGTTGAAGAGCACTATAAGTGTGTAGCCAGCAATATCCAGACTGTGGAAAATCAAATACCAGAGTCCTTCAAAATTAAATTGTAAGACAAAGAAAGAAATAAACAAGGAATACATTGAGTAATTTTGTAAATATTAATTTTTAAATGAACATGATTTAGCTATATTTTCTTAGAAATTCATATTTGTGTAATACAATTTTTTAAAGAATAAAATAATTACTATAAAAAGGATAATAGTTGTTTATTGAAAGAAGGAGGGATTTATCATGTAACAGGATATTTAGAAGTGCTTCTGGGTGGTGGGTAATGATCTGTTTCATGAATGTGTCATAATTTGTCTTGTAATAATTGTTTGAGCTATACATTTTTTAATGTATTTTTCTTTTGTCTGGAATTCATTTTATAATGATGTGATTTTTACAAAAGAAGAAAGATGATCCATATATAAGAGATTCATGGATACAGAAAAGTTAATTTAAAAATAAACTATAATAATACAAATTAAATTACTGAACTGTCTATGAATGTAGGATTGAAGGTTAATTTTGAAATTGCTTTATTTGCTTCATTTTGGAGGAAAATGAAAACTAACCATTCTGAGGTTGATAGAACTAGTCTCTTCTTCCAGTTCTGACAATGTACTTGTGGGAGACTTGTCTCTCTAAGCTTTTGTTAAAATAAGCTGCAAAACCATTTATGCATATTTATACTGCATAAATATAATAAATCAAACTTAGATTGGAAAAATTAACCAAAAAACAATCTCATTAGATACATAAAAACTTTAAATATTCCTATAAGAAGTGTTTATTCAAATTGTTTTACATGGGCATTTAATTTGAACGATTGCTCATAACTCATATTTTATTTAGTTAGGTTCACAGAACAAGTCTCACAATGTAACAATATTCAGTATATTAATTACCAGTACACAATATTTTGGGTAACAATAGGTGTAGTTTCATAATTCTTTTGTATTTGCTTATGTAATATGTATTTTAGTTATATTTATTGAAATATAATTTTATCTCTTGCATTTAACAAAATGTTAGGGTTACATTTTATATGACTTGTTTTTTTATTCCATTTTTCTAATAATATATTTTTATTGTATTTTAAGAGAATAGTGCTCTGAAATGAAATGGTAATTAGAAAACATAGTCCTTCATCATAGATAATCTGAGAAGTACTGCCTTTCAACACTAAGCAGAACAACCTTTATTTTATGCATAAAGACTACACATTTTAAATTCAACTCACCAGATCTTATTGCTTCATATTCCTCCTAAAATTTTAAAGTCTTCTTATCTTGCATTCTAATTTTTACAATGCAATACTTCAGTACAGAGTATATTTATCTAATTTAATTCAATGAAATTCAGTTCAGTTCTACCAAATTCCTGCCATGTGAAACATACTGAACTAATAAATGAAGAGCAAAATGAATCATTAATAAATTGTCCCAGGCTTTCAGTAGCTTACAGTATAATATGGAGAATAAGAAAATTATATAAATTACAATTATAGGAATGCAAGAGGAATATACAAAAAAACTTATTATGTAAGAAGAAATCAGATTTTGTTCAAGAACTCAGGAAGTACATTTTAACTGAAGAGAATTTTGAAAGACATCGATGGAAAGTTTGAGAAAAGAACATGAAGAAAATATGGCATTAGGGTCGGCCTAGTGTCACGTTGGTTAGGAGTTGGCTTGGGATACCAGCTCTGAGCAGCAGGGCCCCCAGTTCGGATCCCTCATGAGGGCCAGTGATGCTGCTCCCTCTACAGCTAAGATGGTGAACAACAGCTTGACCTGCAGCTGGGCTGTCCGTGAGTTGCTGGCGACAGTGTAGGCTATAGTGGGGCTGGCCAGCAGCCAGCGAGAGCTTTCATGAGCTGCCATGAGCCACTGTGAGCGGCCATCCAATGGTTGGCGAGCGACTGCCTCACCCAGGAAGAGTGCAATGATAATACCAACATGGGCCAATGAAGCAACATCCTCCACAACTAGACTGAAAAACACAAGGACAGCAACTTGTCTGTTCCCCTCCCCCAATTCCCCAATAAAATTAAAAAAAAATAAATTTAAAAAAATATGGCAATAAAAATAAATTGCATTATATTTTCGTATTTAATGGAGTCCTTGTATTAGTGGAAACAGACTTACTAGAAAATATATTTGAAATATACATTACAGATGACTTTAAATCCCAGAACGAAATAACTTATTTATTCTTTCAAAACCAAATTTTCTTACACAATTCCATGTAAAGGGCTATATGCTAGAAAACAGTTGGGGAGGAGAGAAGAAAAGATGAGCTATATAGATGATAGAAAGATAGATAGATAGATAGATAGATAGATAGATAGATAGATGATAGATAGATAGATAAATGAACCCTCAAAAAATGTCAAAAGCTAATTATACCCATGATCATGAATTCTATGACATAGGGGATCATTAGTGTATAGGAGTAAAGATAAAAACAATATTCTGCTGTAAGCTTTAATTTGGATTTTGAGTAAGACAAAAGTAGACAAAGTATAGAAAAAGAGTATATAGGCAGAGGGGAGATTATTCATTCAACCATATATTAACATTTATTGAACTCCTACTAAGTTTTAGATATTTTGACACTTACAACTTTACATAGAAACAGGACATGCTAGTATTCTATACCTGACTTCCTTTACTTACTATGATGTTTATGAGACTCATCTGTGCTATGCACATAGCTGCAGTTTGTTTCCATTGGTTGGTGGTATTCTTTTCTATAAATAAATCACAAAGTATTCATCCTTTCTATCACTTCTTGGTCCTTTGGAACTATGAATGATGCTGCCATATATATTCTTGTAATGCCTTTTGTTACATATTTACATGTGTTTCTGTGGGGCATAAACATGGAAGTGTAATTCCTGGACTGACATTTGTGCATAGTGCAGTTACCTGATATTATCAAACAATTTTCTATACTTATATCAGTTATACTCCCACCAGCTTCATCTGAGAGTTTCATTGCTCCAACACCTTGCTGATATATACTATTGTCATTCTGCTTAATTTAAGCCATTTTGACATGTGAATAATAGAAAATCTTTATGGTTTTATTTGCAATTCACTGTTATTAATATGTCTGGGCACTGCTTCTATGATTACTAAGTATTTGAATTCTTTCTTTTGAGCAAGTGGCTGTTCAGGTAATGCCAGTCTCAGGGAAAAGTCTAGTGAAGAATTGATTTGAGACCATGAGAAGTATATGACCTTTATTTGAAAGGCCCTAGTGTGAGCTACTAATGAAGATGTTCAGTAGAGTGTTGGAAGGTAGAGCAGAACTTGGGAGAAAAGGCATAAATGATTCCCATTGTAAAGATGGGGAGAAAAAAGTCAAAAACACAAGTAGAGAGATTAGAATAGAAATATTATTTTTCATAGAGATAAGAATAAAAGAAGATACTACAGGAAGATTTTGTAATAAAAAAGTTTTTTTATGGAATTAATGTTAAATGGCCTCTGTGTTATCGGAGAGGAAATTGGTGTGGACTCAACTAGTGCTAAAATATTTCCAGTATTCTACATAACCTGTGTAAACAAAACCTCTGCTTTGTTGCTATATCTCTCAGAGAAAACTTAATTTCTTCAAGGTTTCTTTCTCTAAAATCTTTAGTTCTGTCTCTTTTAATTACTATAAACAGAATGCTTCCCTGGCAGCATCTCTCTACTCAGATGCTTATATTGGCTACTTCCTAGATCTCTGTCAAAGGTTCTATTGCCTCCAAGGTCCCTTGAGCATCAAAATTCTACAAATTAGGGGCTGGCCGAGTGGCGCAATGATTAAGAACTGGCTTGGGATGCCAGAGGGCCCAGGTTCAGATCCCACATATGAGGGCCAGTGACACTGCCCTCCACAGCTAAGATGCTGAACAACAGCTCAACCTGGAGCTGGGCTGCCTGAAGCGACCGGGGAGGCGTAGGCTGCAGCCCCTGTGGCAGTGGGTTGCCATGGGCTACCGTGTGTAGCCAGCAGCCAGCATGAGTGGCCAGCAGCCACTGTGAGCGGCCATCCAGAAGCTGGTAACTGATCTGCCTCACCTGGGAAGAGCGCAATGATGGTGCCAACTCGCGCCAGTGAAGCAACGCCCTCCACAACTAGACTGAAGAACAAAAAGGAGAGTAAGTTGTCTGTTCCCCGTCCCCCAATTCCCTAGTACTGTTTCCATCCCCACAATTCCCCAATAAAAATCTTAAAAATAAAAAATTTACAAATTACTAAATAATTTCCTCCAATGAAATAAGCCTTTACAATACAGACTTTGTGGACTTGTCCTGTCTCCCAATCATTATCTTCATGGATCCTATGCAGCAAAACTCTTGCAAAGGTTTTCATGCTTTAATCAGTATCCTGCAAAAGTATTGATACGTGGGATATAAAACTGAAAGCAACAAAGGAACAAGACAAACAAATAAAGAAACAAAAACTCATAAACACAGACAATAGTTTAGTGGTTACCAACGGGGAAGTAGGGAGGGAGGTGGTAGATGATGGTAAACAGGATCAAATATATGATGATGGAAGGGGAACTGACTCTGGATGGTGAACACACAGTGTGATATATAGATGATGTATTACATAATTGTATGCCTCAAACCTATGTAACTTTACTAACCATTGTCACCCCAATAAACTTTAATTTTAAAAAAAAGTACTCTGTACATTAAAAAGAACAGTGTTAAACTCAAATTTATGAATATCCCATTTTTTGTGATATAACCTCAATTGGTCCTCTGTTATTACAGAACAGTAGATTGTATTATAGGCCAGAAAACCTCTCCAACTTATATAACGTGAAATATTCAGCTTTCTCTAAATTGGGAGTGAAGCCTCAAAATTTGACTATTGCAAACTTTTCTGAAACTCCCAGTTAGATGTAAAGAATTGTCTTCTTTTTTCTCCCTCCAAATAATGTTATGATGCAAAATTGAATTCACAAAAAAGGAGTGAGATAAAAAAATATGTATAAAACATAGCAAAGTATATAGGCTTACAGAATAAGACAAAAAAGCCACATACAACAAAGCTCATTTTATTGCAGGAGGGGAGTTATAAGTGAATTTTTTTTGTATATTTAGATAGCATGTTAATATTATACAACCAAAAGTGTTGGTTGTATAATAAAATCATATTACCTGATTTTAGACCCAAGCTAGAATTTAGCTTCAACATTTTAGGTTTAGAAATATAAGATAAGGGTCATTTTTTAAACAGTGGGGGACATCAGCATAAAAATGTCTTCTCAGAAACCATGTTCAATTATCATTGTCACCCCATATACCCATATTGCCCCCTGGGAAAAAAATCTAACATCATAATCTAATCTGATAGCTTCATGTTTCATTTCAAATAGTTTTGAAGACTCTTAAATAATCTTGTGTTTATTAGAAATACTCTGTGTTTCATTACCTGTCATTGCAGAATTCTTAGTGCCTGTTCTAAGTTACACCTGTTGCCAATCTTGTGTCCTTTATATCACGTGATTCCACTATTTCTCTTAAAAAATTATATTTTTTTTGTAGGCAGGATATTCTGCTTGACTTATTATAATGTATAGAAATTGTAACCTTGCACATTTAAGGGACCATCATAAAACAAAATGTTAATTATTATACCCATTAAAGTTCATTGTCCAACTTTTCACCATAGAAAGTCATTTATGAAATGTGATAAACCCATGCTCTGTCTAATGCCATATTCTTGGTCCTCTTTATTTCCCCTGGAATGTTTTTCCTCTTCACCTTACAAGTTTATAACTACAAAGTTTTGTTACTTTTCCATTCAGATCAACTTAGCCTGTACAGATCATTTTTGAAAGTCTCACATTTTATATGTTAAAGAAAACAGGATGTCTCCACGTGAATTATGCCAGTATGCCAATATGCACAAAGCAGATATTTTAGGGGGGCTTCCCCTTATATCTCTCTCTCCAGTGTCTTTCAACAAGGCATAAATAGCACCAATAGAATAAAGAGAAAATGAGTAATAAATATTAAGGTATGTCCAGAAATACTATCCTCAAAATTAACAGTTATATAGATATAGATATGTATGTATGTATGTATGTATGTATGCATATCAGTAAAAGGCAGTATTCAATCAGATAGTTTTACTTTTTGGTACTTTCTGGTAATTCCAGAACAAATACAAAGAAGTAACAAATCCCAAAATAACAAATTATATGAGGACCACATGCAGTTATTTATTTATTCAACTGACATAAATAAAACATTGCACATTAGCCAAGTGAAACAGAAGTATATAAAAAGTGACACAGTGATACTTTAATTGTATCTTACCCCAATGCCTTTGCTATCTTTTGGCCTAAATCTACAGTTTAACTCTCTAGTTTCCACAACCATTGCCATACACTTTGTCTTCCATTTTTTAATATTTTTATTAAAATATAAACATGTATAAAATTTCAAAAACATTATTTAAATGTACAGTAACTGAATCATGGCACAATTATTACATCCATGTAATAACTTTCTACATGTAAAGGATGCTATATATGCTACTGAAATTCTTTTGGCCAAAAGTTGCTGCCTTTTTTAAGGTTACATTGCTTCCATGAGACAGAACTCATCCACTGACAGGTGGACAGATGAATATAAAGGCCCAACATCCTTGCTTTGAATAACACAAATCTCAAAGGCTATCTGAGCTCCAAAACTCACCAGCATCATTTGAAGATCCTGCATCTGTTTGGCAGTTCTGCTTCATTTTCTATCCAACTCTACTTCTTTCACACCTTTATGGATACTTATCCCAAGAGTCCATGAATCCAAATTTCTACTTCAGATTCTATTTCCAAAAGAACATGACTAAGAGTTGGTAATAGAATTGATCCTAGAAAGCAGAATTTAAAATGGGATTTAAAAAAGGATCATTCACAGGCCTCCTAGCATTGAAAATTCTAAGTACAGGTAGAATACTGATAGCTGTGGCATATTGCAGTGGTGTTATTGTTAAAACTTATACTGGTGGTGAACTGTGCTAGAATACTAATCAGAATGAATTCATTGGTGGGTACACTATCTCAAGCATTTGAGACATTGGGGGAAAATAATAATTAAAAGGATTATGAAATTGGATGGAAGTAATCATGCATTGAAGGAAAACAATGAAAGATGGTAATTAATCACCAATTTAAGGTGAAGTGTGAAAGCCAGAGGGCCTTTTTGGCAGCATCTACAGAGACTTACTTGCTGCAGCAAGGGGGCAGAAAAAGGTGATAATCAGGCCCAGGACTTACTTATAGTGGTAGCAGAGCTACAGAGAAGGGTGATGTTCAATTCCAGCAAGACTGTATGCTATAAAAAAATCAGTGACCTAATTGGAAAGAAATGGGACTCTTGATTCTAGATAAGAACATCTGAGCAAAGTACTTGAAAATGTTTGGCAAGCACGTAGCTCAACACTGTACCCCTAGCTACTGCACAATGCTGATGGCAAATGGACAAGGTGCAACAAGTTTGAGAGGGGCTGATGAATAAATGGCTCAGGTCCTCACTAAATAAGCCTTATAGATCAACAGAGATAGAAGTTGAGGGTGAGATCATTTAAAATAGGCATACAGTAGAGCTTCCAGTCAAGATGGTAGATTAGATAAGTGCTGTGCTTGCCTCCTCTCAGAACCACATCAAAAGATCAACTAAACTGCACAACAAAAATCATTGAGACTCGTCTGAAGCATAGCTGAAAATAATTCCTATAATTAAGGATAAACAGAAGAATCCACATCAAGACTGGTAGTAGGGGCAGAGACACAGAACAGGCCTCACACCCGTGTGTGGTGGAGGAGAATCAGGAGGGCTATGTCAGCCACAGTAGTTGCCCCTCATAGGAGCAAGGAACCCCAGCTCCCCAAACAGGCTCCCCAGCCTGAAGTACTGGTGCTGGGAAAAGGAGCCCCACAACATTTGGCTGTGAAAAACACTGGGGATACCAGCCATCTGGGTGGGACAAATGACGGAGGGGAACCCAAACGTCCTCTTAACCAGATGGTATACAGACTCACTCATAGGCATTCACCTTGGGCTCTGGCAGAGGGACAGTGACTTGGGGGGCTAGACGCAATGGGGGCGGGTGGTGGGGGATGCAAACTGAGGTGTGTGGCTTCATGGAAATGGCTGGAGGACAGTCAGCATTGTGTGGAATCCTCCTCCTGTACAGATATGCAGCCAGCAGACAGACACCATCTTTCCTGTGTTGATCCTGCCCCCTAAACTTATGTCAAAATCTGAATTTGATTGGTCTGGTGAGCTCTGCAGCCCTGCCATGCTGACTCACTGGGACTCAGCTGCATCCAACTAAAATCAGGGCTGGAGGCACCTTCTCACAAGCAGCCAGCCAGCCCAGCCCACACAGCACTCTTTCTTGGAAAACTCTCCCCGATTGGGGGCCCCAGGCAGCCAGCAACTAGCCTTGGTGTGCTCTGAGACTTTTGCTGAGAAGCTCCAGGCTCAGCACTGGCACCAAAGCAGAATCTACATTAACATGGTGACCATTACCACTCTAGTGAGTCCCTGAGAACCTGCCTCACCCAACTTGCTTTCCACATGAGGCTTTAGCAGTGGCTGAACCTTTAGGAAGCCAGGAGGTGGCAGCAAGCCTTGGAGTGTCCTGGCTTTTTGCAGGATTATTCCAGGCCCAGTACTGGTGACAGCTCTCCTTAGTTTAAAGCATGGCTTCTCCCATGTGCCTCCAACTTTAGCACAGGCAGTAAACAATCATGGTTCACATTGTAATTCTTACCAGATAGTCCCAGATGGCCAGAGGCAGTGAGTGGGTGACCTAGGCCTACATCAGAACCCCTTTCAAGAGGCCCCAGAACCAACATACTTGGAAGTTGTCTTCAGACCACAGCAGAGCAACACCTATTAGCACCACAAGTGGCATACACAAAGGGAGGTCACAACAGGCACCAGAGCCCACTGGGGCAAATCCCAATCAGCAGGGTAAGGCCCCTCCACAGTCTGTAAGCTGTGGATGTGGCCAAACTTCACAGCTAATCAGCCTGAGAGCTAATGCCACTTACTGATGCCAACAGAAATCAAGGCTCACACAACCCACACAAGGGACAATCTTGGAGCACCTGGAGCAGGTGACCAGGGACAGACACTGTGCCAGGACCCCCACAGGGCACCTACTACATAAGGCCACCCAGCCAAGACTAGGAAACATAGCAGATCTGTCTAATACATAGAAACACAGAGCGGCAGCCAAAATGAGGAAACAAAGAAATAATCCCAAAAGTAAGAACAGGAGAAAACTCCAGAAGAAGAACTAAATGAAATGAAGGCAAACAACCTAACAGATACAGAGCTCAAAACAATGATTATAAGGATGCTCAAGAAACTTAGTGAGAACTTCAACAGAGAGAAGATAGCAGGCCAGAAGGGATTGGCACAAAATATTCTACATGAAGAAAACAAGGACCTAGATTAAACCAAAATTTCTCTACCCAGCAAGATTATCATTTAAAATCAAAGGACAGATAAAGAGCTTCCCAGAAAAGAAAAATCTAAAGGGTTTTATCACCACCAAAGTATTGGGAGGAATATTAAAGGGACTTCTTTAAGATGGAAAAAAAATGTATATCAAAATTATGAATAATAAAAATGACAATAACTACATATCTATCTGCAATTGCTTTCAATGTAAGTGGATTAAATGCCCCAATCAACAACATAGGGTGACTGAATGGGTAAGAGAACAAAACCCTTACATATTCTGCCTACAAGAGACTCATTTCAGATTGAAAGTTACACACAGACTGAAAGTAAAGGAATGGAAAAAGTTCTTTCATGAATATGGAAATGAAAAAAACAAAAAAGCTGGAGTAGCAATACTTATACCAGACAAAATAGACTTTAAAACAAAGGCTATAACAAGAGACAAAGAAGTAAACAGTAATTCCACTTCTGGGTATTTATCTAAAGAAACTAAAACACTGCTTTTGGGTTTCATGTGCATCCATATGTTTATTGCATATTATTTACAATAGCCGAGTTGTGGAGGCAACCTGGGTGTTCATCAATGGATAAATGGATAAAGAAGAGGTGGTACATATACGCAATGGAATATTACTTAGTCATAAAACAGAATAAAACCTTGCCATCTTCAACAACATGGGTGGATCTAGAGGGTATCATGCTGAGCGGAGTAAGCCCAAGAGAGAAAGACAAATGCCATATGATTTCACTTATATGTGGCACCTAAAGAACAAAATAAACAAACACACACAACAGAATCAAACTCATAGATACAGAAAACATTCTGATGGTTGCTGGATGAGAGGGTGGTTGGGAGAATGGGTGAAAAAAGGAGAAGTGATTAAGAAGTACAAGTTAGTAATTACAACATAGTCATGGGGATGTAGAATATAGCATAAGGGATATAGTCAATAATATTTTCACAATTGTGTATCATGTCAGATGGGTACTAGATTTATTAGGGTAATCAACTTGCAAGCTATATAAAAGTCTAATCACTATGCTGTAAACCTGAAACTAAGATAATATTGCATGTCAACTGTAATTAAAAAATTAAAAATATATGTTTTAAAATAAATAAAAAATAAAACAAGCATACAGCAGAGAAGGCAGTGATACCAATTGTGGCCCCTAGATTACCTGCAGTTCTTGTCCTATGATTCATCTCATTAACCTTTCTCTTTTATGATTCTCTAGGGGAAAAAACCCAAAAAATCTAGAATCCTGGAAAAAATTATTTACAGTTGGGGTCAAGTTTCTACACAAAACAAGCAGATAAATGTAGGTCAGTGTGTTGGTTGTGGTAATTTCTGCCGTGTTCCACCTCGATCCTCTTTTATGATTTAATTAGTTGTCTAGAACTGTCATAACAAAATACCACAGATTATGTGGCTTAAACATGAGAAATGTATTTTCTCATAGTTCTGAAGCCCAGACATCCAAGATGAAGGTATCAGCACGTTTTATTTCTTCTGAGGCCTCTTTCCTTAGCTTGCAGATGACCACTTTCCCATTGTATCCTCACATGATCTCTCCTGTGTGCACATGCCCCAATATCTCTGTGTGTTGAAATTTTCTCATCTTAAAATGACTTCAGTAACAGTGAATTAGGGCCCACCCTAAATGTGTCATCTTATCTCCATCATCTCTTTAAAGGGACTATTTCAAAATGAAATTGCATTCTGAGGTACTGGGGGTGAGGACTTCAACTTATGAATTTGGAAAAGACACAATTCAGCCCATAGTAATGATTGAGGTTCTCATCCCCACAAGCTAATAGGAGTTTTGTCTACTCGTCTCCTACAGAAAATGTCTTGACTTAAGAGACACCCCACCCAATGATATGTTTCTTCCTGTGGACATCTTACATTCAATGATTTGTTACACTACTGGGCTACAAAATACTGGCACTCTTACCAAAATCTGGATAAATATTAAAGGTTATCCCAGCTTCTAAATGTCCCATAGTTATAGGTTTAAATGAGGCAATTTTTGTGAATATATCACAGTTCAACTTTCCTTCAGCCAATTAGTCTTCTTTTACTCCTTTAAAGGTTACATTCCTGAGACCAGTCCCCAAAAGCTCTTATGTGCAATGTGACTTACTACACTAAGCCATAATGTCTGAAATAGTTGTTTCACATATTTTGTTACGTGTTATAGTTATTTATGGTGGTGGGCAAGCAAACATTTGTTTAGTTGCTACATCAAGGCCACCCATTCGAAGGAATATGAACACAGAGTAAAAAGATTGTCAGACAAAACACAATAAACAAGATTTAGCACATACCTTAGAGCAAACACACACACACACACACACACACACACACACACACACAATTTCCCTTTATTCTAAGGGTATATTTTTAATTTTTATGTAATTTAATTGATACATCCTTTCATTTATGGCTTTTATAGCACAATTAGCAAAAGCTGCCCAATTCCAATGACATAAAGAAATTAATTCAAATTTGTTTCTGGTTGGCTATTTTTTAATTTTTAAAAAATTTTTATTTTAATTTTCACATGTAGAACTTTGATTGACTCATAAATCCTGGTGTGTGAAATGAGATTTTAAAATTATTGTTATCTTTTCTGTGATGGCTAACTAGTAGTTCAAGCTTCTTTATTATAAAATTTACCTTCTCCCAGAGATCAGATATGACACTTTCATCATTTACTAAATGTCCATTCATATTAGACTTTATTTCTAGATTTTTTAAAATTTGGGTTACAATGGTCTGGTCAATGTAAATGTGCTATACCTTTTTAATTATTGAGGCTTTATAGTATGTATATAGTTGTTGGGAGGGGTTAAAGTCTCCTTTATTGCATTTCCATTCCAGTTTTATTGGTTATACTTGCTTGTTTATGTTTTGTTTTTAATATAAACTTTATTATCAGTTTGACCAGTTCAAAAAAATAGGACTGTACAAATTAAATTTATAGAATTTATTATACATATATTATATATGTAATATTATATATACAGAACTACAGAAAGAAATTGGCAAACTCACCTATAGGGGAGTTTTATTAAAAATGTAGTTCTCAGTGTTTGATAAGTAATGTAAAACAAAACAAAAGAAATCACAATTGTAAGGTTATAGAAGATATTTCTAAACATAATATTTGACCAAAGATACAGTATACAATATTTCTCCCAACAACTGTAAATATGCATTCCTTTCAAGTTAATTTGGAATATTTAGATAAATAAACTTACAGGTGTTTAAAAAGCAATAAATATGTTTTAAAAGTAGTACTTATAGAACACATTATCTAACTAAAATAAAAGTAAGCAACATTCTTAGAAAAGTTATGCATCAGGAAAAGACATGTATTTCATATATAAAAAAGTAAGTCATATCAAGTACATATATAAAGATGTTCTAAAATTAATAAGAAAAAGACATACACAGTACCAAAATGGGGAAAAGACATAAAGAAGCATTTCAAGAAAGAATAAAAACATATGGTTTCTAAAATAGAAAAATTGCTCAACTTTATTATTAATCATTAAAATGAAAACAGATTGTATTCTTACAAAATTAAAGGAGAACAATGTCTGACATTACCAAGTATGGTGCCAATAAAAAAAAATGAAAATTTTTACAAATCTCTGCTAGTGCCACCATTTTGAAAAACAGTTGAGTATTAACTACTAAAGTAAAATATGTACATATGCTATGACTGAATATTTCGCTCACAAGTATATCATGTAGAGATTCTTACACATATGCGATGGGGATGTATACAAGAAAGTTAATAACAGTTTTGTTCATAGAAGAAAAAAGAAGATATTAACCAAAATTCCTTAAAAGGTAAGGAATAGATACTTGAATATGTATGTAGCAGAACATTTATTTTACATATAAATATATTTATTTTATTATATTGTATACATAGTTTAAAACAAGGCAAAACCAAATAGTATGGTATTTAAATGTGTGCATATGTGTGTTTTAAAACTATAGAGCAAAACAAGGGAATGGATAACCCAAACTTCAGAATAGTGGTTTCCACTAGAAACAAGGGTGGGCGATATGATTAGTTAATGCACACAGGGGGATTCAACTTTGTCGTGCTCGAATTTGTAAGCTGAATCATGATTTTTTTTATTTCCCCTCATTATGTAATATGTACATATACATAAACTATACTCTTTTGCATATATAATATTATTTAAATAAGAAAGTTAATGACATAAAAACGTTGAATTTTTATACCATTCAATTAATTTTGACGTTCTTATTTTATTTAAAATTCTATCTATAGATATGGTGACTTTACATCTTGGTAATGTTAAAATCAACTTGAATATATGTATTTTTCCTTTGTTGAAAATAAAATGCCTGCTAGAGCAAATAAATTTGAATATTTTCAGCAATATTGGTATTAAACATTTCCCTTTCATAGCAATATGTAAAGTTGTTCTAAATCTGCTTTCATGAACATGCCATTTGAGCTAATTACTTTATAGTAAATGCAGCTCTTAAATAATTGCTAAACATTGGGAAATGCTTTCAATAATTGACTTGGTTTTCATATGCAAACTTGTGTTATTAAATCTAAATTAAATGCACATTTGAGACACTTAAAGTGTTAACATATCAGCATTTTAATAATATGGTGAAAATAACTTTTAGAATTAATACCAAAAATAATTCAAACATTGCATTCATAATTTTTTACATTTTCTTTCATCTGAAACTGTGTATAAACTTTCCATGTGTATTATACCATTTGTAACGAATGTGCTTTCCTAGTTATTGATATAACCTACCTTAAAAATGTTCTATTTCCTAAAGTACAAATTTCCAATTTCTGTGACCTACAGAAAAAAGAGAGAAAGTCTTATTTTATGATAAGTATAAATTAGTGAAGAAATAGTAAAATATTGTGGACAGATTTATACATCTAAATGCTAAATTGTTCATAATTAAAATTCACTGATAGTTTTTCCTAAAATTTTGATTCTGATTTTTTATAAATTTTACCCAATTGACAGGAAGCATTCAGTTTTAGTCTCCTTTTTAAAAATCTCTGTAATTTTACTTTGTATTGTTTTGAATTTTTAGTATTTATTTATCTTTTTCTGCTTCCTGAAGTAATTTAAAAGATAGACGGACATGTAGATGATAGATGATGATAGATAGATAGATGATAAATAGATAGATAGATAGATAGATAGATAGATAGATAGAGAGATAGAGAGATAGATATAAACTCTTAAGCATGATACTTTGCCCTTGGATAATCTTTGTTCCTACTAAAGATGAAAAACTACACTCTCCTACTTAAAATAGATTAAACTCTCTAATGTATTATATCAAGAATAACTATGTTTTATTGAATAAGTGAGGAAGGAGTGGTTACATTGCACTTCACACACCTAAATTCATAAACATCGCTTTTAAATATTTCTTTTCTTCTGCTGGAATCCTTCTTCCCTGAACAACCACCTCACTTGTCTTCTTTCATATCTCCAATAGGTCTTTAAGAAATCCTTTCTACTCTTCTCAAAAATTAACCTAAAAGTTACAATTAAATAGTTATATGAAGAGAAATCCCACTCCCAAAGCAGTTCCTTAGAGTACTCAGACAACTCAACAATCTATGAAAGATATTCTAAGGCTTAAAAATAAGATTTTTCTCTGAATGAGATTTGTGAGTGTATATATGCACATGTATATACACATACACACACATGTATTTACATGCAGACATAGATGTAAACACACTACATGGGATAATAGAAAAGTCCTGAAGGTCACTGACTATCAGAGAAGACGTTAATAAGATTTTGGACTTGGAGTTTTGTAATCAAGACACCTGGATTCATACTCCATCTTGACCATTAGTAAATACATCTTTGCTCTG
Source organism: Hipposideros armiger (assembly GCF_001890085.2). NCBI lineage: Eukaryota > Metazoa > Chordata > Mammalia > Chiroptera > Hipposideridae > Hipposideros > Hipposideros armiger. The sequence continues at coordinate 6,290,638 of NW_017731380.1, read as the reverse complement.
TGACTTTCACTTTCTTACACGTGGGAAATATCGACCTCATAGCTATATTAAGTCAATTCCAATAAATCAGACTTGGTAATATATAGATGTGTGGAATAAATATAAGGCAAAAATGAGCCTCCGTCCGTGATTCCTTTTCAATGGTAAGTGTGACAAAAAGAAATGTGAATGATGTTTGACTTGCATACATGGTTAAATATATTCAAACAGAACCAAGACTCTTTTTAACCTTACCATTCTATGATATATTTTATATCAGTGGCATACTCAATTATTTCCCTTTCTTCCTACATTGAGTCATAATCACATTATTTTTTCACTGTGAGCCACAATTCATCTCTCTTCTCTCACCAATATTCCCCTCTTCTGTTTCTGTAGGGGTATAGCTTTGACTTTTTAAATTTTTCAAAAAGAGGCTCAGTTCAGAATTGTACAATAGATAAATTTCTTACTTCCTTTAATGAAGAGATGGGAATTCTGCCTAGGTGATTACATTATAGAGCAATATAAATATAATCAAACTATACTGATGAAGTGGCACATACTTGTATGTTAATGTGCTATATTACCAATGTGGTAGAGATACATTAACTTGAAGATTATTTCTATTTAGGTATTCAAATATAATTTTAAATCTACTTTGGAATCTTTCAACTTTTTTTCTCTCATATCTGATGTCTATCCATTCAATTCAAATAGTTGTGTCATAGATTCTTTGTCCTAGGAAAAAAACAGCTATGAAAAACTGTATGAAAATTTGTCCATATTTTGGAGATTATTTTACAAGCATATGTTCATCATTTTTTCATAGAAAACATAAGCTATAAAAACATTAGTTGAGGAGAGATAACCCAAAGGAAAAAAAAAGGTTTGCCGTAGGTTCCAAACTATATTTTGGAGCAAACTGAGCGCCTCAGGACAAGTGGGTTTCCACATGGGGTGGGAAGTGGAAAGTAAAGTGAAAAGACAAGGTTTTGCTATTCTATTCTACCTCTTTACTCAAAAACTAATCTATTTGAATAGGCTCTTAAATAGCTGTATTTGAGAAAAGTTGTCCAGCACTTTATGTCTGAAAGCACTGAGTCAGTGGGTAAAAACATCCTTCCAAGCCTCAAGGTACATTGACTTGACCTTCCCCTGTGATCTCAGCTCTATGCCTGATGCCTAGCACCACTCCTGGCCATAAGCAGCAGACATTTGTGGACTGCTGGCTCAGCAACAGGACTCTGTCCCCCTATTTCTTAATTGGTTCCAGACTTTGTTCCTCAAATCGTGTTTTGCTTTTGTTATTTTTTAATTGTTTTATTTCATTTTTGTTTAACACTTACACTTCAAACAGGATTGGGCCCCTTCATACAAAACAGGTTGTAACCATATTTTTACCATGCGACTCTGTTCTATGGCCATAAAAGAATGCACCATGAATAAACACCTTAACTCAAATAGAGCAACAGGAAGCTCTTTCTTGGGTTAGATTAAATGCGTAAGTGGGATTACATGACTCTGGCTGTGGGAAATATAAAAATACATTTACTAATAACTAGTGCCTCTTTTATGCATGCAACCCTATTAGGACTGAAGCGTCCAGTGTGAGAGTTCAGTTTGGAACAGCTCCAGGATGCAACATTCACATTCATAGTGCAGATTTCTCGAGTTATTATGACCTTACTCCAGCAGATGGCAGTATAATATTTTATTTTGTAAAAAGCACTATATTCCAATCAGCACAAGTTGCCCAGGGCAGATCCTTATTGCCAAGCACAATACGAACTAATTTTAAAAAAAAGAAAGTTGATAATTGTCCATTAAATGAATGCATGACCTGTCAATTGAAAACAACTGGTAAAATGTTATAGATGAAATAAACTGAATGATCCTGGATTGAATATTCAGATAACAGTGTGGCAGTAGCTTAAATTTCTAAAATCCTTATTTTAGTCCATTTTTCATTGCCTGTGAAAGTCTGAAATCATTCTACATCTATACCTTGGCAAAATATTCTGAGAAGTGAGAAGCTGGCACATGTTGGCATGGATACCTAACATCCACATCGTTTCCCTTTGACAAGTTATTAACAGAAATGTTTCACTGAATCTGATGGGCTTTGCTGTACTGAGGAAGCATTTCCTGCCAAAATATTGCTTTTCTGTACTGGGGCCAACTGAAATGGTCGATTGGTACTCTTTCTTCAATTTTTCTTACCTCCTTTATTCAATTAGATGGAAATTCTACAGCCTGTACTTTTAAAAAGTTATTAAATATTTACTAAGTGCATAATTTGTTCTTTCCCTTACCCATATCCCCTGTAACTATCCTAATCCATCTCTCAGTGTTTCAATCATCCCTCTCAAAGGAGTCTAAACTAGTCTTTCTCTCTCTAGTTCTTCTACTTTCCATCTATTTAGTCAACTGCAAATAATTATTCTGGTGTATGGTCTCGTGACTGTTCATGATTTGTCCTACCTGCTTATTTGGTGGTATTGGAAGGGGCAGTACTGGTGAAATCTTGACACCTAGTGTGTTGCAAAAGTCCATATTCTTTAGTTTTTGTTTTGATATGCTTTCTTTTTCCCTGTCTATACGTGTGACTGCATGTCTGTGTCTCTGTGTATGTGTACATGGGTGTACATGTGTTTGAATTCAGAGAGATTCAAGAACTATGCTGCCACGGCCTCTATTTTCCCAGAATCTTCTTAATTGAAAAGTGCAATGCTTTTATATCTATTGATATTTTACACCCATCTATTGATATTTCTATATCAATATCTATTGTTTGTTCTCAGCATATGCAATCAGAATATAGAAAATATGTATACAAAATAGTAATGTTATTTATGAGTGATAGTAATTTATGATCAAAAACGGTGTAAGTGAATTTTTAATTTCCCTTATGAGCTGAGTTTTGTTTCTAAATGACTAAACAGGTATAGATATTGATGTACATTAAAAATGTTGGTGCCTATTTGAATAAAAATTTAGATAGGCCCATTCAGAAGAAACTTTAAGACTTGGTTACTAGTTCTGTGGTTAAAAAAAAATGAAAGATTTTCTTATGCCTACTCAGCCACACACCAAAAAAATAAAAAGGGAATAAGGAACTCAAGCTAAAATGAACAGTTTTACAATAAAAATATACTATTATATAGCAAATAAAACATAGTGTGCTTTTATTCAATTATTAGAGCTTAAGAATTCACTTGAACATGATACCTAAAACTTTCTCTTTTGAATGACACATAATTAATGACAAGATTATGTTTCATTTTGTTAAAGCATAAAAACAGTGTTTGGTATTTCTGTAAATAATAGTCAAATGATCTTTATATTGTATGTGCTTTATTCATTTTTAATTAGTATAATAAACCTATAAACACAGATTATTGAAGATTTGCCTATACTTTTAGGGAAATAATAAATGCCAAAATCTTGAAGCCCAATGTAATTGCATATCTGAAAACAGTTAAGTGGTGAGAGTCCAACAGGTGAAATACAGGTGGGTCAGTTCCTTGGCTACCATAGTGGAAAGCACACAGACTAAAGTGGCTCATTCAGGAAAGCATGTTTAACTTTCTTACTCATTGGGAAAAACTAACAACTAAGGAAATTAAATACCTGCATGAACAAAAGGGAGGAGATGGTATAAATATGCTTAATTCTTTAATCTTCATACTGTAAAGCAATATAACCTATCTACCTTACATATATCCAGAAGTAGATTTACACATTTTTTAAATAATTTGATGAGAATCTATAGAACTGTTAAAACCAGAAATGATATAAAACATTAACACTAAAGAAAGGGCCTAAGAATGGAGGACCTTTTATTTTATTTTATTTTATTGAATTCTGTATTGTTATTTTTTTTTACATATCCTTGTTATCTTTACAGTGACAAAAAGAAATGTTTATGGAAGATTATCAATTTTGAGTTCTAAACATTACATCTGAATATTTTATTTTGAAGTGTTTCATTTAAAATATCTTTCCTCTGTCATTCTGATGCAGTTCAAAGGTATTTTTTACTTAGGTTTTGTCAACTATTTAAGGCAGGCTACTCTAAATTTAAATGACCTGTATGTTTTTATATGTCACCCTGACAAAATAAATTATTTCATTAATTACACCTTAGAGAAAATTGGGTGGTATTAAAATTTTTAAAAATGTGAAAATTGAAAAAATATCATAGATATCACTGATGCAGAATGGAAGACTAGTTTTTAATAAAATGTAATTTGATGATTCAATAGATTTTTTAAAAGCTATCGAGAAAATTAGAGATTTTATTAATTGATTTATTGTTTTGTAAATTCTATTTATTATTCAGAAAAATATTCAGAATTATAAAAATCTTATGTATTTTTACATTTCTGCAAAACTCATCTTGCTAAGTGTTCACTATGCTTACAATTTTATCACCAATTAGTGTTTATCCTTACAATTTTAGAACTTAAAGTTCAAATTGAAGAAAATAATTATCCATGAGCCTATACTGATATAAATGTTTTAATAAATAAATTAACTGGAGGAGAAAAGGCAAATGTCCTATGCAATAGAATTCCAAATTATTTATATATAGATACTCTAGCCTCAAGGAGATGGCGCTTACCTCCATGCTCATTAGGTGTGGGCTATGCATAGAGATTCCCTTCCAAAGAGATAGCATGGAAAGGAGGGGCAACTTTGGAGTCAAGAAGGCTGACAAATGTTTCCTCAGCAGCATGATCATGTCAACATCAACAGTGACAAGTCATGTTGATAGTATGTACTCTTGACATGATGCAACGAAAATAGCACTTTACCTCTCTGATGTTACTCACAAGAATACATAGCCCCTGGTTCAATCATGAGAAAAACATCAGACAAATCCCAACTGAGAGACATTCTACAAAACAACTCACCAGTACTCCTGAAAATTACCGAGGTTATCAAAAACAAGGAAAGTCTGTGAAACGGGCATAGCCAGAGTGAGCCTAAGAAGATATGATGAGTCAATAGGATCCTGGGACAGAAAAAAGACGTTAAGTGAAATCTAAATAAGTATGAAATTTAGTTAATAATAATAATAATAATAATAATAATAATAATAATAATATGTCCATGTTGGTTCATTAATTGTAACAAGGGTATGATATTAAGGCAATAGGAGACATGAGGCGCAGAGTATATCTTTAGAGAGGACTTTGCTTTCTTCATAATTCTTATGTAAATCTAAAATTGTTCTAAATTAAAACAGTTCATTTTCTTAAAAAGTCATCCAAAAAAATCAAATGGAGAGTGATATAACTTTATGTAGCCATTATATTTTTCAAAAGTTTTCTTTATAAAATAAATGATCTTCTCAATACTCAGAAGACTGCATTGCAATTTTAAATAGTCAAACTGGTTCCCTAATCACATCCCTGAAATTCACCAAGCTTCCCACCCATAAGCAAAGTATGTCCGTATGTATAGGCACTAACCAGTTGGACCATTGCATGGTGACCCAGTCAGTTTAGCCATCTTTAAATCAGTGGCTGCTCAGGATACAACTGATTGAGTGGCAGTGATCAGTGTTGATATTGAAAGTGTCAGCATTGATTGAATTGGCTGTGTTACAGGTTAGTTTAGCTGCCCGTGTAGAAAGTTTATTTCAGGGAGTAAATCTACAGAGACTTTCTTATAGGCAATTAGATTTGAAGCAGTACAACTAATATTGTCATTCCTATTAGCTACTTTAAATTATCCACTTCTTTACAACCTTAAGGATGTTGTTTGTTAAACGCTACGTGTTCTCCTGGAATAGTTTTCTGTTTAGATTGAATGGTCATTTTGATTAGAGCACTGGTATTTACCTGTTTAAGGCAATTATAGAAAACATACATCCTGTTGCAGATATTGTAGTGTTACCAGTCAAGGATCAAGTGTGACCTTCAAGAAGGAAAAAAAAAAAATGAGAGAAAAAAAGAAGAAAAATATACTTTACATGAAAATTCAAGGAATTTTAAGACTGCCAGTTTTTAAACACTGTCATGTCATAAACTTGGTCATCTTCCTATGCTTACCTATCACTAAAATTTAGCCGATACCTACTCCTCACCAAAGTGAACTTTTACAAGCTTTCATGACTCACATCCGTACATCTCAGAGAGTTCGCATGTGACTTAGATATGTAGTGAAAGTACTTTTCCCCCTTCTGTCCTGAGTCATATTTATTCCATTCTTTTATAAAATCAGGACCTTGGAAGAGTTCATATTGAGACAAGAATTAAAAACATTTCATCTCCCTAAAATTTAAGATGCCAAAACCCTGAATTTTGTTAAAGTAATAAACAATTAACTAACTCTAGGAAAAGAGCATACACAAAATTGCAGAGTACTTCTGATTATCCAATAATAACACTATAAAATAGTAAATAGGTTTTATTTTCCTTTTTTTTTTTAATTTTTATTACCATGAAATGCAGCTCTAAGGCCTTTGATAATATGTTTTACCTTCAAGTAATTTCTTCCGTCTCTACTAGATGGAGCCAAAGTATAAAAAATATGTCCATGTTAGGCTACACATTCTAAGGATTCCTAAGCTAAAGCAGTTTTATTAGCATAATAAAGAAATGGAAAATTATAAGAAACTGAATATTTAATTTTAAATATATTCAGTAGGATAATTTGGATTTGTATCATGGTTGATCGTATACCTTTTATAAAAAATTCTGTACATGCAAACCTTATGTAACAGGCTTTTTTTTCTAGAACCTTTATTATTGACATTTTCAACCTACATTTTAAAATTATTAATACTATATATCCATTGCTTGAAAATTATACAAATATCCAGTTTACTCAATATTTTAAGATTTTTTTCTTAAAATGAATATTTTAAGATTCATTTTTGTAGGAAAAAAAGAAAAGAGGGAGTAGAAAATGATCAGTGAAAGAAATGGTGAGGTGTGCTATAAAATCAGAGTAGTTTATAATACAAAAATTTAAAGATAAAGAACAAATACTAACATAATCAATTTTAATATTTTGTTCTCATGTTTTGTTTTGTTTTTAAACAATCTGTTTCTTATATAATGTCATTGAATTGACCATGTCATAATTAGCTAACAATGTAGTCTTCTCCTGAATTTCATACAATTCTTTTTGGTTATCTGATCAATTAATAGAATCCAAAATCAAAAATACTGAACAAGTGTTTTCTGTTGTAATATTGTTATTCTAGGTATAATCTCACTTCAGCATTATACAGCGTCACAAATGTTTAATATGTAAATACAACTAAAACTAAAATTCCTTCTTTTCCTTGGGAATTTTTTTTTCTTTTTCCCAAAGATACAAACTTAAAATGTTAATCACACACACAAAAAAATGAATGTATCAGCAAACTATTCCATTTAAATAATAGAATTTACATTTCCAGAAATTATAGGTTGTTGGTATGGAAATCATTTTCAATTACTTTATACTCTTTGTTAAATTTATTTCACATAAACAAAGGAAATACTCTTTTGATATTTGAGAGATGATTGAATCTCAGGATGATGATGGCAAAGTACTTGTTTGACAAAGTAGTTCGAATTTGTAAAATGTATTTTAGTATTTTTTCCCCTCTGATTATATATTGTAAATAACAGTTGGTTAAATAATGAAATTTTGTTCAGTTAACACATTTCTTTGCCATCCTTGAAACCAAATGTATTAGATGCATAATTTGTTTCTCTACTAATTCTACTGAATCAATTAAGTAGGTTAGTAATGTATAAGCACACCCTTTATAGATAAGCTAGGCCAATCACTTCAGTCACCTAATGCAAGATCTCTGTAACATACAGGCTGCCTGCCTCACAAAAACACAGCTAATCAATATTATCAGTTCAGTCAAGTAACGGTTGACGTCAGGTTTAAAAAAACACACACAATTACAAAGTTAAACATGTTTTGAGATAGGGTGTTGAAAAAAAGTCTAGTAGTTTTATTGATTTTTCTACTTGGTAATTGTTTAAATCAAAGTTATGTTGTTATAACCATAGAAAAGTTTAGGTGAAAATGTAAAGTTAACAATGATTAGGTACTATTTTAATAAACAGGTAAAAGAGAGTCTGTGATTCTTTAAAATATCTCAATATGTATTATAATTTATACTGAGATTTTAGAGGGTAAATTTGAGTATAGTAAATATTTATAAACTATGCTAGTGGACTGATATTAGCAAGTTTTTAGTTTTTGTGAACTATTTGTGGACATAAATTGACATATAGCAAAGCAAAAGAAACTTATCAAGTTTAAAAAATATTTTAAGATTTGTTATAAGATTTTGCAGGTCTTTCAGAATGATAATATCTAACAATGGCTTGATGAATAACTTTTTCTGAAAGAAATTAAATTTCCTCATATATATTATTTATTATGTAAAAGTTCTATGGACTTAAAGCTATTATTGTAGCTCAGGAAAAAATAATAATAAAGCCAGTAAATTCATAAGACCAGGTAATTTACTAGTAAAATTGTACCTATTGTCCTAGAATTATTCAAGAATAACCAGTATAAGGAAGAAAAGAAAAGAGAAGAAAGGTGGGGAGAATAGCAGAAAGAAGAAAAAAAAAAAAGAATAGTGGAGAACGTTGGGGGCAGTATTTAAAAGATCAAAAGAGTCTTAATTTTAATTAATGACTTAATGAAGAACTTAAACAACACAATTCAGTTTATGAATGTTTTCAAAGAAAAGATTTGTTATGAAATATAAAAGGCGGACCTTAGCACTGTTTTTGTACCACATTGTATACCTTCTTTTATAAAAATTGGTCTTGGTCTTTTAATTGAGATTGAAAATATTAATTTTCAAAATTCTGCTCTCACTAGTGTTCAGTAGAGATTATATATGTCTTGTTTATTTTTTGTGTTCTTTGGTTTATTGCTTTTCAAACTTTTCATACAACCTAATCTGGACTTTTTTATAAGATCAATATTTTTGAATTGCTGTCATCTATTCTTTTACAAATAATGATAAATCAGAAATGTGCAACTGCTGGAAATAAGTAGGTAAATAATTACAATACACTAAAAAGTGTTTTCTTTTGTAAAATTTAAACAAGAAAAAATTACTATTTACTTTAAATAAAGTGTATAGGTATTTGGTAGAAAGGTCAATGATATGTAGGAAAATTTTCAGAAAAATACATGTTATGTATACAGAATGTCCTTTGGAATTTTAAGAAAATATAATTTTGGCTTCTCAATTTATTTATCAGAAAGGAGAAAGAGTCTGTGTCCATTTAACTACTGTTACTGAAATATGGGCCGTTTAACTTTTCTACATACAAATTAAAAATATATGTAGGTTTCCATGGCATCAAGAAACACTTTTTTTATTCTAAAAATCTTATGTATTAGACAGTTCACAAAATTTTGGAATATCACCCAAAATTTAAGGATTAGAATTTAAGACTTTTTCTCTATGAAAGGTTTAGGTAAAGAATATAGTATAATTAGTAGTAATTGAGTTGAGAGAAAGTGGGGCACTGCCACATCTTTATACCACACCTTTTTGGGTTTTTTTGTTACATGTCTACATAAAACATATTAGGATATAATTGATACAAAAATGTATGTGGCACAATACCTTTAATGTTATGTCTTTTTATTCTTCATTGGGATGTCTGAATAACTTCCCTTTTTCTACCCCCTATTTATGTATGTTAAAGGTATTTCAGATCATCTGTCAAAAAATTGTGTCTTAAATATCAAATGATGAAGTTCAAAGTCATTGAGTGCACCCACAAAGGCCAGTCATTGGAGCAAGATCATCTCTTTTTTTCTCTCCACATTTTTAACAATTTTATTTATGAGTTACTTAAGAGTCTCAGAACTTTGTAGTTGAAAAGGACATTAGGGATGATTTTGTCCAATCCACATTTTTGTGCAGAGGAAACTGAGGCCCAAGAAGATGTCTCGTAATTCAAGCCTGTACAATTAACTAGTAACAAAGATAATATTAGAATACATTCTCATTGATTTCAGTCCTTGTTCTCAAATCACTTTTGCCCAAATTTCGGGCAAGCAATTGCATTTGAAATACCTATTACTGTAAGTTTATATTTCTCCCAATAAAATTATAAGGTAGTTTCCAGTTTTGGCAGGACTACATAAATGATAACTACAGGATAAATGATCATTTCTGTAGGGCAACATGAATTATGATCTTGAAGAATTCTGACCCTCCATTCTTTAAAGGATCTGGCTTTCTACTGGAGCAAAAACCTGAGAAGTCTTAAAGAAAAAAGTATGTAATGATAGTTTGGCTAGCCATAGTTTCATGAAGACAATTTTTGAAATGCAAAAATTAAATAAAAGGTAGACTTTGAGTAGAAATGATTGTAAAGATCTATTGAATGAGAAAATGTCAGAGATTCTATGAACTCAGGTCATAGGCTGATGGAGACACAGGATCTTTTACTATTGAATATGAACCTCCCACATAAAAAGGAAGCTGTATAAAAAAAGACAAGAAAAAGGGAGTTCATTTTGTTCTGTGTGTTACCTTGTATGGATAATTTATTTAACACTAAAAAAGATATTGGGAGTGCTCTATTCTTTTATAGAATATTAAGTTAAAGTACAATATAATATCCAAACACTTAACCTATCCTTACAGGATGTAACAGTGGAAAAATCAGTTTAGAATCTCATCACTAGATGGCATTGTTACGCTTGAATACAATTTAAATAATACAATGACCAAATGAGCTCGTTAAATTAGTAGACAATCATTCCTGTTCTCCTCCTCCTTTATGTGGTGAAACTGGTTACTTACAGCCTGCAGGAGAGGTCCTATAGGATGCCCCAGTCAGTCACGGCTGTTTTTTCACAAGCTCTCTCTTCCCAGCTTTCACCTCAATCTGTCATACAGATTTGACACTGCATCGTTCCAACAGTACTCAGAAATGACATGTATATAATGTTGAATATTGTGCACATTTACAGCCGGGGTTCTTTCTCTTAAACATTGGTTGCTATGTCTTAGCATGGCTGTTCTGCCAAACTGGGTGCTCTTCACTTTCTTCATATAAATGAGCACCTAAACCAAAACTGTGATTATTATTATTATCATTATCATTATTACTATCATTACTATTTGAAAGCAAAACCAGAGGACAGCATAACTGACTTCTGTCATTTTCTGTTAGCATTTTCAAGTTTCCACTGAGCCTCCCGTAAGCTAATGAAGGCCAGGAGGAATTCGGGGCCATGCTAACACATGATATTTTTATGATTCAGCTCCATTAATGCTGCACATTATAAATCAAGTTAAGTGGCATTTCTATTGAAAAAGGTTCTTCTTTACTGATTTATTTATTTTCTTAAGATCAACAAGACCAGTTCAATAAGCCTAGCAACCCATTTGCTATTCTGGAATAGACCTTAGCTTTATTTTCATGTGTTATCATAATTTAGCACTTTTCCTGTTCTAAATGAAAACCCGCTGGGGAAGCAAAATCATTCCATTATGAGTGTTATCAAAAAGCAATACCATACTATTTTTAAATGAATACAAATCCAAAATGCATTGTAAATTGGACCCAGCCCACACTTAGGTGATGCCGCCCAAACGTTCTCTGTGTGATTACAGTACATCGCATTTACATATTTCAGAAGAAGTGAGTACAATGCATTGTGGGCGGTGGTTTCTATTTACAAGAAGGGTTGCTGGAAATACCTACCCACATCACAGAAGATATTTTTGTTTTATGAAGGTAATAGGGCATGGGTGTTTGGGCAGATTGCAATCCAGCTGTAGTATATACATCTTCAGACTAGGATTGTTACTTTGTTCTTTTTCAGATGTCCCCTTCCCTCAACTCAGTACACTCCCAGGAATCTGGAAAATTAACCCTTCACATTCTTCTAACAAAACCTTGTGAACACATACTTTTAAGTCCTATTAAAGGAACATAAAAACCATAGAGCTGGATGTGCAACATTTAAGCCACCCAACTCATTTTTTACTATAACCTATTCATTAAGGAAGTCCACATAAACATTAAAGCCAATTAAAAATATAAACAAACTAGGACTTGGCAAAAATTCAGTCTGGCTGGGGATACGTACCCAGTGTGGTAGTTCTTAGGAGTTTATAATATGATGCTTACTTCTGTTAGACTACTGTCATAATCAGCTGGAAGGAACAGGAACAGAAAGTTGCGTTGGTCTAAGTCAGTTACCTGAAAGCAAAAATAAATCTTACTACTACCATTCTCAACAATCATAGTACTGAAATTTATAGTAATATGGTATATAAACTTACAAGATTGTAGATAAACTTCTCAACAAAGTGCTTAGGATCAAGATTTTTAAGCTCAAATTTGAATATGTCTTTTGATCTTATAAAGTACTACTAATTTATCCCAAATCTGTGTATATGTTATTCAGGCTTACTAAGATGTTAAAAGCAAAACATATTTATTCAGGCCAATGCTTTCAAAAAACTTCCTTTAAGTTTTCATTCACCTCAAATTCCTTTTAATGGATCTGAGACTCACAAAGTAAAATTCTTCTGATTCAGAATCTGCCCGTTTCAAGTTTATATTCGCTGAGAGAGCATATTTAACTACTGAAATTATAAATGAAAGAGAAAACATTTTGAACATTATTTATTTGCATAGTTTCTTAACTTTAGTGTTGCCCAGTGAATTTTGATATTGAAAATGAAAGCTAGCTATTATTCTACCAGTGTTCCAATGAACAACTTGCTTTCAATTATCCATGAACCAAATTAAAGGTTTTCTGTTTAGTACACTACACCAAAGTCAAAATTAACTTCTTAATATAATTTATGATAAATGTACATTTTGTTTATAGAAAACAAGGAAGTTTATATTTGTAGAAAAAAAATTACAAGATCTATGTTAAAACACTGGTCTGTGGAAAGATATTCCAATTGTTCCACCCTGAACATCTTAAAGAATGGATATGGAACTGATTTAAGCTCCTATAATGTATACACTGTACAATGTATTTCTCACATGAGTATCATCTGCTGGTCTTGCTCTCTACTGAGCTCTCTCTCTCCCTGTTTCTCTCGCTCTTTCATGGACTAGCTTTAGCTCTTTATTTCTTGAGCATTAACTTTAAATTTATCTCTGAAGCTTAAAATATATATATATATATACATATATATATATATATCTTTGATCTCTGAAGCTTAAAAGATATGATATATATGTATGACATGATACACATATATATCATCTCTTGTGAATAAAGCTGTGTATAACAGCACACTAAGGGAAAATAGAGTATCTTCACATGGCATAAAACTTCATCTCAAAAAGTAATATAATTTTCAGTATTTATGTCAATAAAACTTGGCTAAACTTATTTTTTCAGTACACTGATACATTTTTAATCTTTTAAATGTTTTAAAATGAGAAGCCAAAATAAACTACCCAAACTGCCACTTGAATTGTCTAATTATTAACTCTATATTAACTTCTCATGAAGCTTTTACGAATAATTTCTTGACTATAAATAATTCTGTTAGAATCAAAATAATAAACAATGGTAATTTTGTTTGCAGCCTATATGTTTACAACTCTCTTTTAACATTGCCTTGAATTAAAATAGTGTATTTAAAAACAAATTTAGAAGTGGATGGTTTTAGAAACTTGGTTTCATACATGTGATTGTGAATTTTTAAAGAAGTATTATCTTATAAAATACAGGATTCTTGTACAAGCACTATTCAATTTTATTTGTACAAATTGCTTTGGTATTTTTTCCATCAAAAAAATGGGTTAAGATGAAAATAGTCTTTAATTATTAGTCTTATAAATGCATTTCACTAAAAACCCTACAATGCATTAATAGTGTTATTGATTTTGTAAAATGAGTTCATTTTGGGTTAACACAAGCCTCTCTCAAGGGGTAGATGATGAGAAATAAGAGGCTCCTTTGTAGGCATAAATATCAGGGTGCAGGATGGCGTAGTGAAACAATACTGGGACTGAAATTTGGTAACCTAGCTCTTATCTCTGCCATTTTTAATAGCTATGTCACCTTTGTAAGCTTTTAACATCATGGATCACCATTTTCCTCTATAAAATGATTCTACCAAAACTTACCCAGACTTTCCTATTGGGTAAGAGAATAATGAAAGTTTTTTGATAACTGTAAATTTTATAAATTTAAGGTATTATCACTCTGCACATCTTTCTGTTAGGGAAATACTTCTCATGAATATGAGAAGTTGAATTTTGTCTGCTTTTAACATTTTGCAGTGTTTAATAGTCAGGTATACAATCTGGCAGTTCACAAGGAGTACCTTCTCTCTTACACCAAAAATAATTTGACATTTTGGTAAAAATGGAAAGCATTTAGAATCTCAGATCAAGTTGACAGCAATTAGATTCTACTCTCAGGTTACTTCACACAGATCTTTACAGAAATATTTGTTAATATCATTATATTTCTATATAAAAATATATATGTATCTTTATGAAGAAAAATATATTAACGTGCAATGTATAATACACATATATAAAATATACATATATTATACACACACATGCACAGCACACAAAATGATCTATTTCACTGAAATGAAGGAAACTAAAAAATGACAGCTCTGAGATCAAATACTTAGCCTTTATCTTATTTCATTTTAAATAACAGATTTGAAATTAGTCCAAGGACCACTATGAAACAGAAAAATGTGTGTGTCAACATCATCTTTGAAAACTCAACTTTGCCAAGCACAAGCCCTGTTTGAGTTCTCAATTCAATTTGATGCAAATAACAAGATTAAATCACAGGCTTCATTTTAATATTGTCTTTATTTTTAAAAAGCCCATTGACGGTGTCAAAGATTTTGATTAGATAATTTGATCACATTTCTCAAGCCAGATACAAATTAAAGTTGGAGCTAAAACAGAAAATCTTACTGTTTACTATTCAGAAAAATCTTCCTATGGCAGCACTCCAAAAGCCTCACATGTACAAATGAAAATTCATAACGTGTTCTTCACATTCCTGTTGTATTTGTGCAATTTACTAATTAGATATGGTAAGTATCATCACTGAAATACATAGAATAGCATTAAAAAAAGGCAAAAAAAATCTACTTTTCTCAGTTCACCTCTCTTTATGAATAATAATATCAAAGCCTGTTTTATAGTGTAACTGCTCTGTATATCAAACGTAAAATGAAACTTGAAGAATGCGTGCATGTATTAACAGCAGACTTGCTTTCTGTGTGAGAAACGGAAAGACTGTGGTGAAAGAATGCTTTAATTAAGATTAGTGATATTTGGAATAAATCAAGGTAGTATTCATGTATACAAACTATTTTCTTCTTCAAATCATGTGCATTACAAAAAATGCCAAACCATTAGATTCCTTTGGATTCCAACATATAACCTTAAAAAGGAAACATGTCTCCTGTGAGTTATCATTTCATTTTTAAAAAATGTTCTTCATCTCACAGGATTTTTTGGAAATTGATTCATCACATAAATGTATTATCTATATAGTTATATATACTGATAATATATTAAATTCCAGTTTCATGGTTTTAAAAAATAAAGAGAGGTTGTGTGTGTGATTTTTGACACGTACAAAAACACTGACTGTCCAATTATCATAATTCCCTTCTTTAGGTGCAATCCCCATTAAGCATCTGCTAGGCAGACCATTTTGTTAATAAAAATAATATCTAGCATTATTAAATATTCACTGTTCCAGACATTGTAATAAGCATTTTACTTAAACTTCATCATTTAACCTCTTCTTTTGTCCAATGAGGCCATCCTATTCTGACAATCCACTTTACAGACTTGGGAAACCAAGGCTTAGAAAAGTCAAATAACCCTCTCACATATTGTTGGAGTGCTAAAATTTAAACCCACGTATGTGATTTTAGAGCTTACCTTCTAACTCACTATGGTGCATATACTGCCTACACATTTTAATCTCAGCTATTTCTCATTAACACAAGAAACGGACTAACTGATAGTGATCAGGCTTGTATAAATATCTGTTAATGACCAAGATTTGCCAGTCTTGTCCTCAAGGTTGACACTGTTAGCAGCCACATATTTTCTTGCTTTCCAATGCTAAATGAATCATCTTGCATGTACACATTTTAGGATCCTGGAATCAGGATACAGTTTTCATGCCAACCTAAACAGAAAACACTTAGTTCATTTTCAAAAAGGGATGAAAGGGAATAAATGTAATGGGCGCCTACTGTCTCCCGCAGGTTCCCATGGCAGCATAGCAGGCTCAAGGGCCATCAGACAGTGAGAATAAAGACACACAGAATGGGAGGTGCTGGATCTCTTACATGGAATCACATCAGAGAGAAAGCAGGAGCTGAGGGAGTGTGATGTCTGGGGACTGAAGCAGAGGGACAGATGAGGGGACGGTTGGGCCTGCTTCCTAGCGTGTTCCAGCCCCCTCATTCCTCATCTCCTTGACATTGTTTTGATGATCTGGGGACTCACCTGCCCCCTGTCCTACAGTCACTACCCTTCTTTCTCAATATATTTCATTATCTTTTTTCTGCTTCTCTTCACTACGTACTTCATACATATGGAGACACTCATGAAAGTGCCTGTGGTTACAAGTGCACGTGTTCTTCTTTTTAATCTTAGTGCACCTTCTCATTGTATTCTGTTACACAAACAGAAAATCTCTAACACAGTGTTAACGTATCATTATTTTAAAAAAGAAAAATAATTTTTAGATTTCTTAGAGACTATAGATTTATAGTAAGGATATATAGGCAAAGCTAAAGGAAAGGAAATTCATACTCTAAATTATGTGTATTGATAAGAAAGAAATAGGTTTTCTTTGACTCAATGAGCAAAGACACATATAAATGCATAATTCTAAACAGGCCTGTAATTAATAAACTGATCTTTTCAATGGTGATCAAAATAATATAATCTAACAATTTTCAGCTTTTCTGAGTCTTTCTCTGACTATTGCTTAAAACACCTTACTACTCAGAAGCCAAAGCTACCTAGTTGTAGGAGGTTATGCACCTCTCAGTTCCCAGATCAGCTTAAGGGCTCTCTCTGCCAGCAAGACCCCTTCTTAGTTATATACATGGACCTGTCTTGCTTTGTTTTTCTTTTCTTGATATGTTAAACATAGCTCAGGAAACCAAAGGTTAAATAAACCAACTAGATTAATGAAGAGGTATTTATTTAATACTTATGGAATTGTGTGCTCATCATTCATTCCTTCTTTTATTCATCCAATCTTTCACACATTCTTTGATTCTTTCATATTTATTTCTTTTCAATTAAACAAATAGTAGTATATTGTTGGAACACTGATCATTCTCACTTTTGAGGAAATTATATTCTTATTCATTTCCCTGAGTAACCAGCCTCATTATAATAATCAAGGATGCTAGCTAAAAATAAATATTTTCTTCCTCTCTTCCCAAGAGTCTAATACAATAAGGCTGAGATGGGACCAGATTATCTTTATGCTAAGGCATAGTTAGGACATAATGATGACACCACCAAGTAATAATGACTATTTGACCCAATTAATCCAGTCTGTGATGTTTTTTTAACATAGATTTGTAAAAGAACTCCTGCATCAAAAATTGTTTGATTTAGCATCTTTCCATTTCAAATAGAATCATCTAAAAGTATCACTATAATGCTTGTTTAGATTCTACATGGAAAGTCAAGATGCCTGGGTTCTGATACCTACATAGCAATCTCGGAAAGATACATACTTCTTTGTAGGAATAATTAGTTAACTGTTAACTATTGCACAGAGAGTTTCTCATAGCACATTGATCACCAGGAGAAAAGGATAAGAGATAAATATTCAATATATTTTAATCATCTATAAATTCATGTTATCATTATTGTTTTTAAAATTCCTTAACATTGTTTGAATTTTTTTCAGTGATTCATAACTGTGGGAAAGTATAAAAATTACCTTTTACCAAATCCACACAGTTCCACACCCTTTTCTAGGCCTACCACATCATGTTCCCTAGTGGTAAAGAGTAGAAATAGGTGCTTTTAAACAGTGATTTTTTTGATACCTTCACCATGCTCTGACTACTCAACTCCCAGCTGAAAACCAAGGTCATTGGGCAGTATCCAAAGCAGCTCAGGGTAGAAAAGTTAAGTCCTGACTGACTGAACAAAACAAGCTGAATGATGAGAAAATGAGAGTAGCTATCACTTTTCATTCCCATCATAATTCATACTCATTTTCATAATATTGATGGAAAGTATAACCGATGGCCTCATCAGCATGAGTAAACGCATGATCCACCCTCTGAGAGAAGAGTTCTGGTCATGTAAAACAATGATTAATTAAAATATTTTATAGCACACTTTGAAATGCACTAAGGTGCTTATTTATTACCATATAACTTTTTTTTTAGCTAAGTCACACACTAATAATAGGCATGTTTACTGTTATAATTAGATTGACTCCCCCTGTCTCCAGGATCTACCATCTGGAAAGAAAAGAGGCAATTTTAGAGATGGTAAAATATAACTTAAAAAAAAATGCTATAAACCTAGTACAAATTTTAGAAGCAAATTTCACCTTGGGGGAAAAAAGCTATATTATAGTCACATTTTTATTTGCATGATCCACAATATGGAAATTTTAGAGTTACCGTCTGGGATATTTTTCTTTTAACTGAATGCATAAATAAAGTAAAAGGGTATTCATACATATTAATTTATGAAATCCTAATGTAAACACTTATTTTTCCATATAATTTACAACCTGGGTAATTTAAAGTTGATACAACCGTTATAAGTGTCAGCATTGTTAAGACAATTAAATACAGTATTCTATATTTTTACCAAGTGTGGCATACATAGTTTCTTTGTATGTTAGCTCCCTCCAAAATGAGAGAATTGGAAAAAATACTATCAAAGACTCTACTGGTTTGAAAAAACAAAAATAAAAACACCTCTACAGCTATCTTTTGGGGGGTAAAAAATGACAGAGAGCAAGAGACGGGATCTCCAATCAGGTAGCTGGTTGTGGCCCAAGTAGTTTGCTAGGCCTAGCACCATTAGATAGAGCTGTTAAACAAATGAAATTTACTTTCCACATTCTTCTTCAGTGCCAGTCAGTTGGATGTTTTTAATCATCTGAATTTTTCAGAGTCCTTCTAAAACCATTACTAGGGTGTGAGAGGTTAATCCCACCTCCTGACCTCAGAGAGCTGTAGGCCAGACCTTTGGAATTCTAAAAGGCAGTGAGGTCTCCTTCCTTCTGATTTAGTTTCACGTGCTCCTGGGACATCAATTTTTAAAGGCCCAGTCAACAGATTACAGAAATCATTCAGGTTAAATTTTTATTAGAAAAAAAATTACTTCAGAAATACCCTTTGCTGTGAAAATATAAACTTAAATATCTTTAGCTGGGGAGAAACAGCAGAAGGGATGGAGCAGAATACTTGAAACATTTTTGCCATGTGGATATGCGGCTCTATGATTAAACAGTTTTTCTAGTGGTTCTGTTCAATAATTAGTATCAATTACTATTTCCAAAGGCATTACAATTTAGTAGAGATAATTGGTCAGGGCTCTTACAGGAAGCATATCTGGGAAACAATTATTGGCAACAGAGCCAGGCACACTAAACAACCAGAAAATCTTTCCTTAACTCCAGTTTTTGAGACTGAGTCGCAATGTGTGGTGGGACACTAACCTATTTTTGAAAAGGTTACTAACCTTTCTGTCAAATATTCTTAGGCTCTTTATCTTCAAAATTCAATATATAGGACTTATTCTGAGCCTCAAAATGTATTGTGGAAGATATACTTCTCTTGTAGAGGACAGGAATACTAGTTGTATTGGATTTCTTGTCATTTACACAGAAATTATTTTCAATCCAGTAATTTAGGCTACATCCCTTGATTTCCCATCCGCTCCTATGACCTTCTATCTTGCAAATCACAGAGTCTGAAAGCGTCCGTGCCCTGCATGGTTGGTGCTGTCTCAATCTTGCCAGGATCAGAGTTGCAAAGTGAAGGAACGGCATTTACAGGTACTATTCTTGGAAAGTAAAGATGTAGTTTAAGCTAAAATTCTGTATGTGTGTTTTGGTTTTTCCTAGTTGTACTGAAGTATCTGCAGCACTCTTGGCATTTGTAAGTCTTCTGTCTGGGTTAGCATTTGGTCCATGCTCCTGGAACAAAAATGAAGCAAAATAACCTCCATAGTAATCAAACACTCAACCTCAGCATCAGTATCATCAGACTTTAAAACCAATTGAGCTGAACCAGCTTCAGACCAAACCAGAAGCCAACTAAGCCTAAAACTCCTGACAGTTCAGCTAATTAATCTAATCCTTGCTTATACGTTACATTGGTTAGGGAATATTCCAAAATTAATAACAATAGACTTCTCAACCTTAAAATTGAGGCTGGAAAGAAAGATGATCCTTTTATTTATTTATTTTTTATTTATTTTTTGTAGGCTGGGAAGTAAATGAATAATGTTTTCTGTCCAATCATCTCCCGCAGTCTGTGTTTCAATGTCCCAAAATTTAATTAACAGAACAGGGGGAGCTGCTCTGAACTGAACTCAACAGGTTGGAAAAGAACGGTCCTTTTAAAATATTACAAAATTTCAAGTTTATCTTGTATAAACTACAGTACCTCAAGGATATCTGACTAGCCAGCTCATGAAGGTTTGAGAATTGAAAACAGTTAACTGTTGTTAATCTGCTCGTGTACCCTGATCAATCTACCAAAATAACTAGAGTTGAGACACACAAAGCATAGAGAGGAGCATAAAGCAATATGTTGCTTTGACTAAGCAAGATTTTAAAAAGAACTATGGTCACCAAGAGTGAACACCAAATTTGATTCCCTGGTCATGAGTTCCTGCTGCCTGCTCCAAGTCCTCCACCAAGTTAAATGGCAGTGACACTCTATCATTGCACAGTAAAAGGATTGAAGTCAGCCTGGACTCTTCTTTTTATCTCTCACACTAGCAAATCCATTAGAAAATTCTATCAACTTTATCTTCAAAATAATCAAAACCCTACCACTTCTAATCTTCTATCTATATCATCAATCATCTCCCTCCTAGATTAGTCTACCATTACCATCCTGGAGTCTATACTTAACACAGCAACCAGAGTAGCATCATTAATACACATGCCAGGTCAAGTCACATATTTGTATAAAATTCTCAAAAACCTTCTCATTGTTTTAAGAATAAAACCCAAAATATATTTCATAGCCTAAAAGGACCTACCTCTATGATCTTCCTTCCCACCACCGATCTCTGATTTTATCATTAGCCACACCTTTCATCTATCACTCTTCACCTCCTCACTGACTTCCTTGCTGTTCCTAGAGAAAGCCAAGCATACTCTTGCCTCAGGGCATTTTACTTACTGCTCTATTTGTCTAGAACTTCTCCCTGATGTGCTATGATTTGATCTATTACTCCTTTTAGGTCCCTGATTCAATGTTACCTTTCTGAGAACCCTTTTCTGGCCACGCTATTTAAATTAGCAATCACCCCTACTCATCCTGTTTTCCTGCTTGATTTGACTTCATAATACTTAACACCTATTTATTGGGTTGTCGGAAAAGTCATGATGCATTTTCACAATGAAAAACAGAAAAAAAATACATCATGACTTTTCCGACAACCCAATAGAATACTGTGTGTGTATATATATATATATATATATATATATATATATATATATATATATATATATATATAGTGTGTGTGTGTGTATATTTGCTTATTATCTGTCTCTCACCATTCAAATCAAAATTTCATGAATCTAGGAATTTTATCTTGCTCCCTCTATATTTCCAATGCCTGAAAAGTACAAGGAACATAGAAGGAAATCAATAACATTTGTTGAATGAATGATCAAGTGAATGATAAAGAAGTGCATGAGTTAATGAAAAGATGAGTAGATGGTTGTAACTTTTATTGACAACTTGGAATTTTCCAGATTATATCATTTTATCATTTAACTCTCATAGGAACTTATTAAAAAAGGCTTTTTAAAAATACCATTTATTAGCAAAAAGAACAAAAATCAAAAAAATGAAAACTATGGCTCAGAGATTAAGTGAGAATCCCATTGCCAGTTCATCAGTATTTGTCAAACATTTTGTGCATTTAATTCTTTATGCAAAATATATTGATCACCCACTGCCTGCCAATCTCTGAGCTAAATCCTAATTATACAGAGATAGTTTTTGCCCTCATGGAGCTTAACGTGTAATTGGGTAGAAAAATAATAAAATCAGTAAACAATCCAGTACCCATACAACTGTATGTAGTAGTAAGGATTATAAAAGAAATAAGTTGGATACTGATATATATTTTATTTATAATGGCTTATTTTGCTTATTAACCCACCATCATAAAATGTCCTATTAGTAGATGCTTCCCCCCTCTACGTAGAGAACATTTCTCCTTTGTATACCCAAAAGTTTTAACATGAAAAACCCAGAGTCATAGGCAAAAAAACCCAAAAATTTGGGTGAGTCATTAGATGTAATGATGAGAGATATTTTCCTGCTTTTATTTTTTGTTTCTTTAAGTCATAAACTTTGCAGTGCAAGAATTATCAAAATATATGTGTCACTGGTTCACAGTGTATTTTATACCTTAGGACTTCACTCACTTCTGAAATTGGATCTGTTATGGGTTATTCCATGATTCCCTATTGGTAGCTAGTCCTGAACTTTAAGTTGAAGTCGTTGATCCTAAGGAAAAATACTAACTACCTTACCACTATCTTTACCTCATTGACCACATTGTTTGTCGACTATTGAGAGAATTCACATGTATTTGAAGAAGGATGCTTATTGACTTCTATAAATTTGGACATCTTGGCCAACTGATTACTAAGAGTTTCCTACATAGTTGGGAATCTTGGATGAGTTTTCACAATTCTTTGACCCCATTACCAGGGGTATATTACAATTTCTTCTGTAATTATCACAAATTATTAACTCTTCTTATCGAATCTTAATTCTCTAGTCAAATGATTAGCTAGTGTTCATGAAAATTTTATTTAGTTTTGTTTTGTATTTTCAGGGATAATATTTAATTTAATGTTCCTCATATTATTTCAATTCTGCATGGTGCCAGTACATAACATAGAGCCATCTGTATTCCAGGCTCATTGTTTTCCTCTCCTAAATTTCCGAGTTATAGGATTCCTCATAAGGCCATGAGAAGATGTTAAAAAAAGCATTTATTCTAAGAACATTCATACTCGATTCATAAATTTACTTTCATCTCAGAACCTTTTCAGGCCAGGTGTCATAATCACAACTTCCATATTATGGAGTACTCCTGAGCACATCAGACTTGTAGATAAGTGGATCAAATAGTACCATATGCATGATAAAGGGCTCCATCCAGTCATATGGGATGGTGTCCTGGTATTTGATGATCAGATATTTGGTTTTTCCTGGAGCTTAGTATCAAATCAAGAGCTGGTTTTGAAATGAGACTGAGTATAAAAGGGATCAAATATATGGTGATAGAAGGAGAACTGACTCTGGGAGGTGAACACACAATGTGATATATAGATGATGCATTACAGAATTGTACACCTGAAACCTATGTAACTTTTCTAACAATTGTCACCCCAATAAATTTTAATTAAAAAAAGAAAAGAAGTGAGACTATATACAAGTATGTAAAAATGAAGATATGGTTTTAATCTAGTACATAAAGACTCCCACTAAGGAAGCCTTACCCAGGCTCCATATACCATTCCTATCAGACATAGACAAAGTACAAAATGATAGAGCTGCTTATACTTCAGCCTCCAATAGCTGGATGTTCCTCTTCTAGGCCTTACTAAAAAAGCTGTAAGGCTTTCAGTTTACCTGATAATTGTTAGGACACCACATCCATAGGCTTTTGGGTTTGTTTTGTTTTGTTTTGTTTTTAAATATTTTTGTCTCCAGAATCCTGGGAAGTATACTGCCTATTTCCTGGAATATGAAGATAAAGATGTAGCAAATTTATTTTTTGTTATCTCAAATCATAGAACACTGTATTTTTATTGGATTTATCTTCTATTTACTGGCATTGTTTAAGGCATTTAAGAGTATCTGCTACTTCTTTCTCTCTAGTTCCTATCAGCATGATGACAGAAAAGTAGTGGACAGTGTTATATTCTATGGAATATGGAGATGCTCATGGTCACTGAGAACAATATTAAGTACACAGAAACACATCATTGATGTAACTCTGAGGAAGGTTGATAATGGTATAATTTCTTTTACTGCCATATGAACTTTTTTTTAATTTGGTGTTCTTCAGGTAATGGGCTTTAAAAAAGAAAAATATATATATTTTCCCCAAGTTAATATCTGTACAACAGGATAAAAGTGCATTCATTCTTTGTAAGCAGAGTAGCAGTTACAGTAGGTACTGTGACCCAATTAAGTTTCTAACTATGCACTGTCCAAGATCATTTCACCTTCTTTACTGAGCAAAGAGCAAATAAACATATGTATATGATAGAATTCACCAACCCTGAATCTTCCAGAATTTTGATGGTGACAATTACCTCTGGAATTCTGCAGTTCCTCCTAGGATACAATATTTTTATTGATCATGATTCTATTATTTTTTTCTAATTTATATTATTGGTAAGGAAGCAAATGTCTGAGAACTTCAGATTGTTAACTTCTAATTGTAAGAACCTTCATATCATGGGTTAGGGAACATTTTGATATTTGCTAAGGTAATATATTCCAACTATACAAATAGTTAAAAATTCTTAGGATTGGGCCGGCCGAGTGGCACGTTGGTTAAGAGCTGGCTTGGAACGCCAGAGGGCCCTAGTTCGGATCCTACATATGAGGGCCAGTGACACTGCCCTAAAAAAAAAAAAAAAAAATTAGGATTATGTATTATAGTTCTGTGAAAAATGTCTTTGGTAATTTGATGGGGATTTCATTGAATCTATATATTGCCTTAGGTAATATATAACTATATTATTTCTTTCTATCCATTAGCACGGTATATGTTTCCATTTATTTGTATTTTCTTTCATTTCTCTCCTCAATGTCTTATAATTTTCTGAGCACAGGCCTTTTACTTCCTTGGATAAATTTATTCCTAAGTATTTTATTGTTTTTGAAGTGATTGTAAATAGTATTTTTTTATTTCTCCTTCTAATAGTTTGTTATTAGTGTATACAAATGCAACTGAGTTTTAAATATTAATTTTGTATCCTACTATTTTACTAAATTCATTGATCAGATTCAATAGGCTTTTTGGGGGGCTTTTTTTGTTGTTTTTTGTTTTGTTTGCTAAAGAACAAGATAAATGAACAAAGAAAACGGAAACAGACTCAGAGATATAAGGAAAAAACAAACAAACAACTGATGGTTTCCAGATGGGGGGGGGGAATGAGGGAGAAGGCAAAGGGATTAAAAAGTACAAATTAGTAGTCACAGTATTGTCACAGGGATATGAAAGACAGTTTGGGGAATATAACCAATAATGTAAAGATTTTGTAGGATGTCAGATGGGTGCTTGCCTTATTAGGGAGACCACTTCATGGATGGTGTATTGATAGCGCTATATACCTGAAGCTGAAGCTGAATAATATTGAATGTCAACTATAATTCTATAAATATATAGTTACAGGATGTGGAGTACAGCATAGGAAATATAGCCAATGGAATTGTAACAGCTATATATGATGTCAGAGGGGTAAAAGACTGGAGGTTTAGCACTTTGTGAGGGATGTTAATGTCTAACTATTACATTGTTTGTATACCTAAAACTAATAAAAAAAGTTTAAAAAAATCTTAACATGAATTTGTTTGTGGACTCAATTAGTTTACCATAAGCAAATCTTGGATAAAACTTTATTATCACCTAACCACTGAAAGCTTGATGTACCACAGTTAACATCGGGCTCCCCAGAAATTAAAGGGAGCTCAAAGACAGAAGTCTGAGTATTCCCCATGTTCAGTAACCTAAGCCATAGATAGTTTTTTAGGAAGACTAAAGAAAATTTGTAGGACATAATGAGATTATTATTTCAGGATCCTTTTTAAAAGAACAACCAGCCCTTCCTTCATTTAAGATATTCTTGCTATTTGATTTGACTCACTTCTTGGAATTGATAACCCTCTACTAAGTGTACTCTAATTCTCTACTACATATCTCTACTGAAGACAGGAAGCCCTTTTCTAGCCTACACAGAGCATTATGATTTTTTTTCCAAAGCTCATGTCTATCTTATTCCTGCTGTTTACAAAATATACAGGTTTTTTGTTTGTTTGTTTTTGTTTGTTTAACACAGTCATAGTGAATCCCTAGTTTTCAATATGTGCCTTAATCTGAAAGTTTTGATATTTTGGCTTGCCATTAATTCTTTAAACTGTACAATGATGTGCAGTTTTTGATATTTTAACAGTCTTTCAGATGGTTTTAATGCAATGGAATTTAAAACAGCATCAGTGCAATAAGGGTTTTCTTGTCACATATTTCTCCATCTTTCCAACATGTGTATTATGTTTTGAGCACAGCAAATAAAAAGAAAGCAACTAGAATTTACTAAGAGCATGCCATATGAAAAGTATGTTGCTAGGTGCCTTCCCATAAGAGAGGTGACTTAGAAAAAAAAAATGTTTGTGTGTATGTGGGTGGCTGGGGGTGGGGGGGGACGCAGAGGGTAATGCATTATTAAAGACATTTTAAAAGTATTCTTCATTTAGTGAGAGAGATCATTAGACATCATCTAACATCAATTAGAGATATCATTAGATATCTTGTGAAGATATCTCCCATCATCACAAGAATTTCAATTTTGTTGCTACTATATCTTCTCTTCAATCAGTTTTGTGTTTTCTCTCCAATCAAATTAAATATGTTGTTTATCTATCTGGGCAGACTGTAACATAGCTCCTGAAGATGCAACTTTAAGTCCTCTCTTTAGTTGTCTTTTCTTAGCTTGTCCTCAGTGTACTTCAAATCTTTAATCACTGAATTAATTTGAAAAACTCTTGAAAGTAAATAAAAAATCATTTGAATAATTCCACATAAATGGACTCCTCCAAACTGTAAATTTCACCACTTTTCATGTGTGAAACAAATACCTAAACATTGGGCAAATTTGATTCTTATTGGTGGAAGACAGAAATTCTGAAAATTCTATTTTTTTTTTTTGGTAGCAGATTCTCCTGCTTGGAAAACAAAAAAAAGTTCGTTTTATGTATGAATGAAATGTTGCTTCCAATAAATATACCTCAGATGACATCTTGGATAAGCATAGGAACAGACTATTTTTAAGGCACTGTAATTTTCACATATTTATACTACAGGTAAATTTTAGTAATTAATTTAAGTGCTTTTATTTATGCATCACTGTCTTTGGTTAATTCTAATCTGAAAGGATTGGGTCATTATCTACATTTGCCTTGGTCATGATTTTCAATCAGAAAATGAGTTACAATTAAATTCAATAAAGGTATTATTCTGTAGTCTACTACTTTTAGAAAGTACACAGGACCAGTCTCAGAATGGAGTATGTGCAAACACCATATTATTTACAGCAAACTAAATATAATGCCTTGATTTGGCACTGCCTGCTTGATATTTCTTTTGAAAACTGTTACATATGTTTGTTTTGAGTTTCTGCCAAAAGAGCAAGATTGTTAAATATCTTTCATGTACTTCTTGTTAAATACAAGGAAAGAATTACAGATTACCTTAGCTTAATTTTTATACAACAGTGCAATGGACACTAAATCTCTTGATAGAAAAATAAATAAATAATATTCAAATTATATAGAAAAATTACTCTTGTAAACACAAATGTATTGTGATTGTAACATGCCAATATTCATTTTTATACCTAAACCAACTCTATCTATAATAATGTTACCCATTTATAAATTACATGTGGAATACAGTGAAATTGCAATTATGTGAGGACTGATTATCCAGGTTGTCAATTATTCAAGGGTTTTGCCTCCCCTTCTTCTTCTTCCTGCTCTCCACCTTTTGGACAGTTATTGCCTTGTTAGTATTTCTACTCTCTGCTTGTTAGTGAGATTGGCAGGGAAAGGGAAAAGGTGTGAAAACTTAAATCAGTAGATATTATTTATTACTTGCAAGACTTTCCTGTAAAAATTGGTAGTGGAAGAGTTTGAAGCTAATTGCTAAAATATGTTGGAGATATGTGTTTCATTTATACTTGTTTATCTATCCTCCATATATCAAAAAAAGCTAAAAGTAAGATGTAAGTCTTAAAAAGGGTAGAAAATTATTTTTGATGAAGAGTTCATTAGAAATTATTTTCGTTGGAGACTCTCTAAAAAATATTATATAAAGTAGCCCATATGATATTTCAAATGTTTATACTTCATAAAATTATATGCGAAAACATAAGGTGCTCCGCAACAAACTGTTCAAACACATAATTAAACATTCACAAAATATACCTGATTAAATTTATAGTTGGGAAAAACTTTGAATCTAAAAGTCAGTATTTCAATTATGTATATTTTGCAGGCATAATTGTATATAGCATACAAGTTTAAATGTGGTAATTAATTTTATTTACAAGTTTTATATTTCCCCTTTCAGTATATCTTCATGTGCTTGAAAGCACCTATCTATATTTATTTTTAAGATATGAAATTCACTTCAAAAAGAGTTGAAACATGTTCCTTTTTCTCACTTTTCCTAAATTCTAAAACTTCATGTAAATATTCATTTTTAAATTAGTCAGTCATAAAATATTTATTGAACATTAATTTCCTGTGAAACATACAATAGACACTGGAGATAAAATAGTAGGCAATTTAGACATTGTTTTGTCTTCAAAGTCCAATAGCAAAAGCAGATATTGGTCAACTTCACAGTCTTTTTCTTCAACCCCATTCAGGGTAAGCCCTACAAAAATAGTGTGAAGGGCAGAAAGAATAATCAAAGCCCTCAAAGCACTAGACTTCTCAGAAAGCTCGATGAGAGAGATTTTCCACCTTTCCCAAATCCCATCCTTGCTGCCCTGTAGCTGATTATAACACATTTGACAATGGGCAAGACAATAACATGATTTGTAAGTACACATTTCAGAGACAGTGAAAAAACAATAGACATATAATAACCCCTCAACCACCACTATAAGTGATAGATACTGTATATTTATTTATAACCCAACCCCATTCTCTTTTGTTTCTCTCTTTTGACTCTGCTGATAATCCCAATCAGTGTCACTGCCAAGATTCTGTTCTTCCCCTAGATGGTCACAAAATACTTTTTCTTTCAATGCCCAAATTTGGTTTCAATGTCCATGTCATTATACTATGGGAGTGGTTCATTGTTTTTGGTCTCCATATCTTACACTGAACAGTCATTCTGTAGTGACAGTAAGAAAAATTTATCTTGGACTTCTGTGATAAAAAGAGATAAAGAACAGTGTTTTCCTTTTTGTTAAATCTTATACCAGGAATTGATGGCTGATGCTAAGCATTTTTTTTTTTAACATTGCCTATTATTATGAGTGGCCAGAGACCCAGATGTTGTCATTCAAGATGGTGGAGACTTTGTCATATTGGGCATCTGACCTTATCAGCATTGAGTTTCTTTGAACTTGTAGCTTGAATGAGAAGTAACATTGTATTATTATAGTAAGCTGTTCAGAATTTACACTCAAGTTTATTAATGCAATGTCATCTATCCCAGGAGCCGGCAAACTTTTGAGACAAAAGAGTCACCAAGGGTCAGCAAACTGCGGCTTGCAAATTGTGGCTCTGAAGTAAAATTGAAAATGAAAATAAAACTATCATAGTTTTATTTATAAAAATTTTAAAGGATATTATTCACATAATGGTGATTATGTAAAAATATATGTATGGCTCTCAAATAATTTTTAAATTGTTGTGAGGGACAGGGCTGGCTCTTCCAAGGGTAGGCAAACTTTTGAGACAGAACGTACCCAAAAAGCCACATGTGGCCTACGAGCCGCAGTTTGCTGACCCCTGGCCTAGCCTATCCAACTATTACATTTTTTAAATGCCAACTTTTTCTCAGAATATCTACTTACTTCTAAAGTACAGTTTAAAAGTTATAAGACAGATACAAGGTAAAGATTTATTTTATTGTTAGTCAAAAGAAGACCTGTTGTCTTGAGTCATGTTGATAATATATTTTCCATAAGAGGAGATACCCATTTCTTTCTCATATGCCAACTACAAGGATAAAGGTAGTGGTGTTCACACAAAACTACACACTCTCACATGCTACCAACTGTGAGATTTGGGGCCACTGTACATATAGTTAGATGAAACGGTCCACATAAGATCATACTCCCTTCTTACAAAAAGTGTAAGTTTGAGAAGTTCCCAAAACCACGCTCAGTTTTGATAATTTGCTTGAAGGACTCATAGTTATGGTTTATTACAGAGCAACAATACAGATTAAAATCAGCCAAGGGAAGAGATGCATAGGGCAGAATGTTGGAAAAGCCAGGGTGGAGCTTTCATTGTCTTTTCCCCATGCAGTCAGAATGCATTACTTTTCCAACATTAGTATGTGACAACACATTTGGAGTACTGTCAACCATGGAAGTTAGCCCAAGCCTTGGTGTATAGATTTTTTTTTATTGTGGCCTCATTACATATGCATGATTGCTCACATGGTTAATCTTACTCTCCAAGCCAAATGATACCATGTAGCCCAAAGGCTCCACTATACATCACATTGTTTTTATCTGGCTAACCCAAGACACTCAGGCAAAAAGAGATGGCCAATCAGGAACTGAGGGCGGAGGTCAGACCTCATTTGGGGCAAGGTTAAGTTATTTATTACACATGTACACAGTTTATTTTTCTTATGAGAGAGTGGCAAATCTTTGAAGGACAATTCTGTGCTATTTGATTGTTCTTGTCTTGTATTTACAGCTTTTTCATCTTAGAGAGTTGTTTCCCTCTAAGATATTTCTAAGAATTCTTAACCTATTCTTAAGTTCTCTTTTATGCTAAAGATGCTAATTATTTTTCCTATACGATATTAATCATAACTGTACTTCTAAAACTAAATTGTGACCAACTATCTTAACTGTAACCAGCAAATTGACAGTAATCCTGATTTAAACTACCTGTGTGTGTGTGTGTGTGTGTGTGTGTGTGTGTGTTTGCCTAGTTAATATAAAATATTTTCTAGTAACTCAGTAAGATTATGGAAGACACTTGAGGTCAACTAAGAACTCTAAACAAGTCATTGGGTAAAGCCACATGAATTCAATGGTAAAAAGAACCTTGATTTTTGTTTTCTTTAAACAAAGAGTAAAATTAGACATATTTATATCATCAAATAATAACTATGTAAAGAAATATGTTACAGATTTAGCCTGCAACTCTATTCATTGAGACTATGTACCCTTTAATCAATAACTTCCATAAAACTAAATTCCTTGAGATTTACTAGGAAGCACTTGATAAACAACTTTAACTTGAACATGTACTTAAAGGCAATACAACTACACTGTTAAAAATATTGGCTATAATTCACATTGTTAAACATTCATATGTGCATTTCTTGAATTAGTCCAATATCATGATGTAGAGGACATCAAAAGGAGAAAATCTGCAAAATGGCTATGTGCACATCCAGTTACAGTTTAGAATACAGACCCAAGTAAGGGAATAAAATTTGCATATCCTTAAAACATCGAGCTTCTTAATCTAAGCTAAGGAACTTGTCATATAAGTAAGAAAAATCAGTAGAATCATTTTATCTATCTTAATTAAAATAACTTTTTCCTGAGAACTACTAATGCTATTTCTAAGATCTATTTCTCTGCTGTTTGAGTATAATTTAAAGAAATAGGGACATAAATTATTATCAGTCTTATCACACAGGTAACAGGTAACCTTTAAATGTCTAATTGAATTTTAGGGAAATAAATGATTTTTAGGCTTTTATGTTATTAAACAGGATAAATACATTCTTAATTATGCTAAGCAGCTGACAGAAACAGACAACTGACCAGAAGTGAAGTACCTTGCTTTTTAAAGCAGTGTGGAATGGTAGAGTCAATCTCTCTGTTTCTCTATTTCTCTGACTCTCTTTTTATTTTTGTAAAATAAAAATGAGTCACTCATATGTCCTGAAGTTGTTCAATGTAGAAAGAAGCATGTGCCTTACTACTTTTAGTCACATCAACCCTGTTTTATTAATTTTTATTTCTTTTAATGTCTCTATTTCTTTCAAGTAGATTATTACACTTTTTTGTTTTCATGTTGTGGCTGTAAAAGTTATCTCTAAAATTTGCTCAGATATCTTTTGTTGTTATTATTGAAAACAGGCAGGTAAGAGTTGCATGTGTTAATAGCCCTGGGTTGACTAACGTAAATAAAATTAGAAAGATGCCATCAGCAAAGATGTGAAATATTACTTAAATTATAATTTAAATTTGCATTACTTAATGGAACTGTTATCTTTACAGAAGATATTGTCACAGAAGCCAGACATTAATATATTAGTTATTAGTTTAAAAAATGGCATTAAAAACTGAAACACATTATAGAGTATTGATTTGTGTCAGGCCTTTGTAAAAAAAATTCAGGTATGTTCCAGAATAGCTGTACTATATTTTTGCATTTTACACCTTCCCACTATAGGGATCATAGAGATAGTTAATAACGGTGTGAAAACAAAAAAGATTAAAAAATACTGCCATAGGGGCCAGCCGAGTGGCTCAGTTGGTTAAGAGTTGGCTTGAGAGTGTGAGCTTTGAGCAGCAGGGCCACCAGTTCAGTTCCCACATGGGCCAGTGATGCTGCATCTTCTACAGCTAGGATGGTGAACAGTAGCCTGACCTGGAGCTGGGCTGCCGGGAGTTGCTGGCAACGGTATAGGCTGCAGTGGGGCTGCAGTAGGCTGCCGTAAGCTACCGTGAGTGGCTGTCCAATGGCCGGTGACTGCCTCAGCCAGGAAGAGCACAATGATGATAATACCAACTTGGGCCAGTGAAGCGACGTCCTCCACAGCTAGACTGAAGAACCAAAGGACAGCAACTTATCTATTCCCTCTCCCCAATTCCCCAATGCTGTTCCCCTCCCTCAATTCCCCAATAAAACCTTACAATAAATAACTAAATATATATATATATATATACATATATATATATATACACATAGATAGATAGATAGATAGATATATTGTCATATTTTTCAAAGTTTTTAATTATACTAATGTATTTATGACAAATAATTAGATGATTCTAGGATTTAGGATGTATTATTTTTCTAATTTTTTTTATTTTTTAGATGGCTCTGGGGCATCTAAAAATTACTTTGTGAACCTACTATGGAATTCATCATTGATCTACCAAGTAATTTATCTTTTTTTAAAAAGTTTTAATGACCTACAAAGTATTTTATCATTCCATCATACATGCAAAAATATTTTAGGACCTGCCTTTTGGAACCATAAATGCCTTAGCACATACAATAACAATTATATAGTAGTGAAGAAAGTGCAAATATTACAGTAGATCAATTATCATTGTACTTACGTGTCAGTGGTGGGATGGTAGATATTTCATCTGTGTTCTATGAGTGACGTCAATTGAAGATACAGTTCTAATTTGTTGAGCTCATAAAAGAGGAAATTTTTCCTCTTTAAAAGGCAGCAGAATAAACAAAATGTGGGCACTAATGTCTACGAAATTGATAAAATGAAACTGGCAGTGACCAAAAAGGAACAGCAACATAGACAGACTAGGACCACTTCTCAGAAGACTAGTAAATAGCTTCATATAATATTCTAATTCTACTCTAAGTACAAGAAAATCTCCAGCAACTAGCTTTTCTCAAGTCAATTAATATTATGAAGATAAGGCAAGAATTATAAAGAACATAATAAGTGTGAACAATAAACTATGGTGTCATATGATTTTAAATGCAAATGGGTAACATACTCCATGGAGGGAAAGTCAAAGCTTTTACACTAAGATCAAGAGCATGACAAAAGCGTCCTCTTTCACCACTCCATTTCAACATTACCCTGGAAGTACCAGGTAATAAGTAAGGTCAAAAAAGGAAATAAAAGTTATACAAATTTGGGAGAAAGAAATAACTGTCGTTGTTAAACCTAGTGTAAACTATGGACCTCAGATGATTATAATGTATCAGTGTAGGTTTATCAAGTGTAAGGAATGTACCAGTCTCCTGTGGGGTGTTTATAATGACAGAGGCTGTATGTATGGGGGCAGGAGCTATATGGCACATTTGTTAATTTTAAGAAAAAGTAAAAGAAGTAAATGCATAGCATTTTGTTTATTGTCAAGTTTTAAGCACTTTTATGAATTAAATTCAATTTAGAAAGCTGCTTTATGTAAAATTGTCATGACATTTATAGCTGATAAAATTGAGGTTTTGTTAAGTCTTAAAAGTTGAAACTTAGCTCCTGATGTTATTTATTTGCAACATAATTAACATGATTTCTATCACTGCAGTTTATATTTTCCCTAGCATCATAATCCATAAAGTATAAAAACTGAAAAATTGACACTGATGAAATGAAAAGAAAAAATAAACATACAAAGAATTTGCTACATTTTGGACAGGGCCTTATTTATAATGTTTATCCAGTAAAGCATAAGAAAAAAATTAATGTTTCAAGCGTCTTAAATTGAAGATTGATTTTTGGTGGAAATTTTCATCTTTGTGTGGGCTTCAACAACTAATTAGTCATTGATTTTTGTTTGTTTTCACCTGAAATTGCAATTTAGCTCTTTTTTTCTTTTTTTTTTTTATTTCAAAAGGCAGATGTTAACTTAGCTTTAAAGAACTGACTCTAAGGCCGGCTGAGTGGCATGTTGGTTAAGAGCTGGCCTGGGACACCAGAGTTTGGACTCCAGTTCGAATCTCACATATGAGGGCCAGTGACACTGCCCTCCACAGCTAAGATGCTGAGCAACAGCTCAACCTGGAGCTGGGCTGCTGTGAGTCGCCGGCGA
>NW_017731380.1:6239372-6247679 GCF_001890085.2 Hipposideros armiger | reverse complement strand
ATATATATATATATATGGATCTTATCCAAATTTATCATATCTGTTATTTTGTTGTGTGTGGAAATACTGTTTCAATTGGAAGGTAGCATTAAGTATCAACTCCAGGTTTACTTTTCCCAAGCTAATCCTCTTCTCTGACCATAACTAGGTTATAGAAGATTCAGCAATATCTCTTGGTTCCTAAATATTGACTACTACAAAATGCCATTAATCTGTACTAATTGGAGGAAGCTTAGTTTCAATTAAGTAAAAAAAGCCTGAAATATATTATTTCAGAAAGGAACAGTTTCTATTATTTCAAGTACCTACATTAACTCACATTGAACTAACAAAGTGTTATCCAATACACATCCTTGACTTGATTTAATGGTTTGTAATTAGCATCTCAATTGTGTGGAAATGGATCCTTCTAAAGTGCTTGAGGATGCTTAGAAAGTTTGCTCTACTAAGTATTTTCAAGGATCCTCTTGCAATCTTATTTACATTATTAATTTACTCTCTATGAAAAGAAAGAAATTAATCAAGGCAAAAATAACATCACTGTCAGCTTCTGGTCAAATAATGAATTCTGAATTAGTGAAACACAATTATTGAAGTTTTTCTCTATTATTTATACCCTCATTATAATCTCAGTTTTGCTAAATTTTGATGCATTTTTCTTCATCTACAAAAATGGTTCTACTGAATGGAAGGAAGATATCGCCTTCTGATACCATGTTCTTTTCCAACTATATACAGATGCTTCATGTGGTTTCCTTGCAACCAACAACACATTATTTGAGAAATGATTAGTAGTTATATGAGACTGAGATACATGTATGGCACCTATGATCTTGAATAAAAGAAAACCATATTTGGATTGTGCTCTTACAATGGATTTATATTAGTGCCTAGCTCAGTGCCTGGCATAACATTATATATATATATATATATATATATAATATGTAAATATATAATGCATTACATGTATTATATATTACATTACACATATATTATATAGATAGATAGCCACACACACACACACACACACACACACACACACACACACACAGGAAGGTCAGACAACTAGGTTTGCAAACTTTCCAGGGTATAAGTGCACGGTGGAAGTTTGCGAACGTAGCTATCCGACCGTGTGTGTGTGTGTGTGTTTGTGTGTGTGTGTGTGTGTGTGTGTGTGTATACTAAATAATTCATTTTTAGTTTCTGGTCCAGTAAGAAACACAATTCATTTTCCATCATGCTCATACAAACTAATACTGTTCTTTATTCTTTTCACTTCCTTTTGTACTTCATTCTATTATGAAATGAAAAATTCAAATATTTCTTTCAAATATGAGTTAGAAGGTTAAAAGCAGGCAAATCTCAACAAGAGAAAGAAAGGGGAAGGAAAATTGGATTTCAACTTTGGAAGGAAGATCTTTGTTTATATCGTTCTCCTTTGTAGTAAGGCAGAGTTAACTTAATTATTTATGAGCCTTTCTTAATAAGCATCTAACATCAATCTTGGCTTTTTGGTAATGACAGATACTATTGCAGTATGAGTTGCATGTTCTGTTGGTTTACAACCTTTATTATTTAGAGATTTTTCCTAATTCTTGCATTTTTTTTCTATTTTATATCTTCCATTGTGTTCCTCTCTTCTATCATTCCTTTATGTATTTGTAGATAAATATAATAATTCCCTGTAGTGTGTTCATTTGCCTGAACATGCCTCGTTCTTTAACCTTTCCTTATTTTGCAAACCTTTCATCAAATATTTCTTGTGAACTCTTCAATTTGCTCATATTCTTTCCCAAATGTGTAACAACTGTATACATTTATGTGCATGTGCACAATAATGAACGATGCCCTANAAAAAAAAAAAAAAAGAAAAAAATCTTTAAAAAAAAAGAAAAAGAAAAAGAACTCACTCTATTTTCAATCATTGTACACTACCTTTGTTACTAAGCATTCCTGAGTGGTCATGAATAATTTTAAGTTATGTTTTAGTGTATTGAGGCTCTGGGACTGAAATGTCAAATTAGAAAGAGAAATGTGGGCCAATCATCTTCCCTTATGTCTTCAATAAAGTACCTTAAAATTGAGAATTCTGAAATTTCTGAGTCAGGATCCATAAAAATTGAGCAAAGACACTGGTATTTAAAAATGCTGATTGACATTTTTTACATATTGAAGACAATCCCAAAATATCCCATGAAAAAATAAGTATATATTTTTTACATTCAAAATATTAATATAAACATTTAACTAACTTTATAATCTCAATAGACAGCTGGCACCAGTTAGCATAAATAGTGAGTGAGAATGTAGGCAAAGGAGGAAGTTGATTTGATTGACAATTTCCATATTTGAGGCATTTTACTATTATGTATCTGGTGTTGTAATACCTTTTTGAAAGAAAATAACAGGAAATCACTTAAGTTTATAATCTTAACATTTAGACATTTATTGAAAACTTTGAAACTACAATTTTTAAAAATATATACAAATTCATTTATGGTACTTCTAATTAATGGAAATTCGACTGTTGAGGTGTATACATATTAAAAATATAAATATTACATATATATGGGTATAGCTATCTTATATGCATATTTAATTATGTATATATTATATATATAAATATACTAATGTAATTATCTTATGTATTCGTCTATGTGTCTATCTATCTACCTACCTATCTATCTGCCTACCTATCTATCATCTGTTGCCTATTTAATTTCCAGCTTCTCTCGCAGTTGGTTCTGGTCAGCTGACGATGTTAAGCCAGTGAAACGTAACACAAATGTTTGTTGTACTTCTGAGAAGTCTCCTTACAGGGAGCTGTTAAACTCTCCTTCCTCCTTTCTCGATCATCCTGTTTGGAATACTGCATGACGTTAGGACATGTGCCAGTCATCCTTGACCATGGGCATAAGCCTCATGCTTTAGAGAAAATTCCCTGAGAATGCACTGAGGCAGGGAGACACAGGAGGCAATCAGCTTTGACAGGAATTGAACCTCCAGGCTAGACTAAAGGGACAGAGCAAGACCCTAAACTCTGGGTCCTCAATGATTTGCGAAGGTACCGAATGTGCCTTGGCTGTCTACCTTCAGATTTACTTGAGGAGGTCAACCGAAGGTTTAAATACTAAATTGTTGGGTCCTCAGACTTCTTTTTCTATCTTATTTCTAGAAAAACAAAAAAGGAAGAAAGACTTCTTGTACTTTAGAGATACACACTGATGAATGAAATGATGTATGGCAAAAATCAGTGTAAATGGCGAATATGCAGCAATAGAGGAAGTGTGGAAAGATAGAATAAAACTGGCATAGTGTTGACAATTTTTGAAACATGGAGATGGATATGTAAAGCACGTAAAGTTTCATTACACTATTATGTCTACTGTTGTATGCATTTGATAGTTTCAGTAATAAAAATGTGAGGCTATACTTAAAGCATCCAGAGGTGGGTGATGCGAAAGAGAAAAGAAAGGGTGATAAAAAGAAAGACAAATGAGAGAGAGAGAGAGAGAGAGAGAGAGGACCAGAAGTCACATGCATAGAAATGGAAATTAAAAATGGAATAAAAATGTCATCAAACTTCTTAAAAGTAGCCTTATTGTTAATTTACTATTTAAAAATATTTTAAAACTATGAAAGAGAAATATTTAAACTCAGAAATTTATATTTAGTTAGATTATCAAATTTAAGGTTAGAAATAAGACATTTGTAATAATGCAAGGTGAGTTCTTTTTCTTGGCAAGTACCAGGGAAACTGCTTTAAGAAAATGAGAAGTAAACAAACAGAAAGACACCAAATTCAATAAACAGAAAAAAAAAAAAAAACCAATGCAGAATAAATAAAAGTGAAGTGTCAAGATGACAGCTATGGTCTGGATTTAGAAATCAACTAGGCCAGATTAGAGAGTTCAGTAGTTGAGAAGTTGTTAGGAGGGAAAAATATAATTGATAGGTTAGCTAATACGCTTGAGCTTTCAAAAATTAGTGCTCTTCACTTGAAATATCTGTTGGAGCATTTATTAAAATAATTACATAGAAAACTAAGTAAAATGAAAAGCAATGCCATTATTAATCCAATAATAATAAAGAGTCATTTGGAAAATAAAATAATTCTGCATTTAGGAATGTGCAATATTTACATTGCCATAAATATGCAATCACTGACTTCACTGAACCTCACATTCTGGTATTAGTAACAAGATTTTTTTTTTCCATGTGATTTAGCAAAATCCACCTGTATGCTGAGCTCAGGGTTACAGAATAAACCTATTTGCATAATAACTCTGGGGACATTCTGGCCAAGGTAGTAAGCATGAAACTGCAATGAGTCTCTAAAATAAAAATTTTGTTAAAGAGTTGAAGAATCTAGATGAGTGATTTATCCTCAATACAAAAAAACAACCTAAGAGTTTGTTGATTGGAATGATTTTAGCCTAGTTTATGTCTAATGCTAGAAGCTCTTCTAAAGACAATTTGCCCAAGAGGAACATGGCTGCACTTAAATTGAACTACATGTATGTTAAGGTAGACTACAACCGGCATTCAGCATGGAGTCACAATTTGGGCTTGCACAAACATATTATGTCACGCACTGATTCATACAGGATGAGTCTCCAAAAGCTCCCTTCTCTGACTGCAAGAACTAATAACAGTGGTAAACCAAATCAAGATTTGACTTCTTTCTCAGTTTGGCAATCAAAGAATTGTTGCCCTCACTATGAATAAGCTAATAGAATTTTACCCAATTTGAGGTGATGAAAAGGTCTAGGGGAAGAGATTATGGACTTACTGCTAATAGGGCATTGTGGGCTAAAGAAATTAATTGGAAAAAAAAAAGAAAGAAAGATAAAAAAGATGTGACTGGATATGCAACCCAAAATAGTAAGAAAGGTCCCACGAGTTACATATATGGAGACACATATTCATACATCCCCATGCTCTTACATTCATTTATTCTGCACCGCTTTAGCCGCTCAGATGTAGAGCCACACCATGGACATCATTCCCATTCAAAGCTATACATTTTTAAAACGTCTCTCATAATACTATTAACTTGCTTCTTTCTTCTACTCACAGTAATCAATCTTTGAGCCTCTTTCTAATCTTTAAGTCAGCAAATTTATATAAAGAGACAGATAGTAAATATGGTATGCTTTCCTACTACGGGGTATCTGTTGCAATAGTCAGCCTGCATATCATAGTAACGTAAACACGGCCATAGATATTTGCAAACAACTAAGCACAGATAACTGTGTTCTAAGAAAACTTTTATTACAAAACAGGTGCTCAATTAGGTAAGGTTTGTGGGACTTCGGTAAGGTTTGCTAGGGGATTTTTCTTCTAAGCCTGGAAGGAGTGTATTTTCACTGATAATCCACTGGCCAGAAATCACTCACATGGCCCTGATCTGATTGTAGGAGAGTTTGAGATATGTACTCCTTCCATGTATCCAAGAGTAGAAACAGGATTAGAGAGCATCTAGCCAGCCAAAAATACTGACAAAAATATTTATTGTAGCCAAAACTGTTTATCTCTATTACAATGTCATTATTTTTAAAGATAATTCGGGATGCTAATATTTATTTGAAATGTTTAATATTGCTGGTGTTTTGTACTTTACTTATTTGCTTAATAGGATAAAACTAATTTAGCCCTAAGATACAAGTATACATTTAAAGCAAGTTTGACTTGGATCTAGATAATATAATTTGAATTCAGGACCACAGACTGTAACAAAAGCAAAACAGTGAGAAATCTGAGGCTCTAAAACTAGATTCATAAAACACAGGAAGATTCTTAATGTCTAATGTTTACGGGAAGAAGAGAAGTGAGACTGCCGACCAGCACTTTCATTATTAAAACCAAAATTTCAAAAGTCTTAAAAAAAATCTAAAGGAAACATAATTAGAAGTTGAACATCTCCCTTGTTGTGACTGTTATTTTACTACTTAAGAGTATAAATAAAGTCATTCACCTTGAACCACATTACATGAATTGATAGGAAAGCTTATACACCATGGAGAGAAAGTTCGAGTACTTAAGCCACTCCTAACTTTCCTGTATACACCTGGATCCTGTGTATTCTCCTTTGGATCAAAAGATGTTGCTGCTTATAAAAATGTGTGTTACATTCTGAATAGCAGCCCTAGATGCCTGAGATCTATTCTAGTTAGGGAGCTTCTCTCAAAAATAAAGCAATGGATGAGAGCTTCACACCAAGCGCTCATTAAAAGGTAAACTTCCCTGGGCTGGGAGTCATGTCAATCATCGTTTTCTTGCAAACCCAAAGCTGCCTTTTTCTC
Organism: Hipposideros armiger; assembly: GCF_001890085.2. Lineage (NCBI taxonomy): Eukaryota > Metazoa > Chordata > Mammalia > Chiroptera > Hipposideridae > Hipposideros > Hipposideros armiger. Next base: position 6,241,374 of record NW_017731380.1, on the reverse strand, counting down.
TGTTAGAAGCTGTTATCATCTTCAAAGCCATATCAAAACAGCGTTTGTTCTGTGCTTTGATTTCACCCACATGGTGAATTCAAAGACAGGTCTACTTGAGAGTGGAGAGAGACTATTTCAGATGTTTGAGCATTTGTGTTTCCATGTTTGTAAAAGTGATTTAAGTGCCTTGACGTCTAATAAAAAATCCTTTAAATGTAGTGGAATTTTTGTTTAATTGAACAAAACCACCTCCTGCATTACACCTCCTGCATTACAAAAGTGTTTATGGCTGAGATCTCATAATCTTAAATATAAAACACCAGAGGTTTTCGTAAATCTAATATAATGGTAATTCACCTCCAAGAATTCATTTTCCTTTTTACACTGATGCAGTTCAGTAAAACAAACAAACAAAAAATCTCTTTTTGAATGACAATATCTAAATACCTGGCACAAATAGCCAGTTTTTCCTTGGGAAAATAAAAGTCATTAGGAAGATAATGTTACTTAAGGTTCATTTTGCACTGAGGATATTTGACATCATTCACCGGAGATAAACAGATGCATGTGATTTACATATGAAAACCTATCAGATAATGCAAAAATTTGTATGTGAAATGCTTCGTTCACTGAATTAGCCTATGGTAATCTCTCATTATATGAAAAGGAAAATGATTACTAAAAATGTCTAAATAAATATTAATGTGGCTATATTGTTTTTAAATAAATAAAATATGTAGAGAGAACAATTTGCGGGGAAAATCATTTAAAGGTACATTTGCTATTTTAGTTTTTAATTATTTGAAGAGCCAATAAAGATTTACAAAATTAAATGTGTTGATGAGCTGAAAATATGATTTTAAAATTCCTCTCTTCTTGAACCATGTTAAATGATGAAGAAGAAGAAAAAAAATGATTTTTCTTAAAGGTTTTACATGATAAACATGATAAACCCATGGCCAAATTTTAATTTGTTCCCACTCCTCTGAGGTAAGAATGGTATCAAGATTGTGGTAAACTGCTTCTTTCTTTGAAATTATTTCCCCCTTCTCTAGTAAATAGCAATTTTTAAATAGTGTTTAAAAATATCAGGTAGTATGAAAATGAAATTGTTTTGAACGTTTAGCTCATACCCATTTCTCCAAAAGAAAAGTATGTATTGCCAATATTTTAGAATTAACAGCGTTATAAAGGAAAAGAGCTCCTTGTCCCAGAGCAATTTAGAATCCACTTGGGTGACAGAGCAAAGACACATTGGGAGCAAATTAGAGCAGTAAATGAAAAAAAAAATTACACTATCCTCTGTGACAAACTGTCCATGTAATTTTTTAGAAAAGCACACCAAACGATGTCAAGGTGAAAGACAATCCCTAGGATTTGCTTTATATAACTCAAGAGAGAGAAAAGTAAGAGAGTGAAAGGGTTAGATAACAAAGTCAGCAAAATCTTGATACAAATTGAATCTGTCGATGGGTAAAGGAATATTCATTTACTCTTCTCTCTACTTTTATGCTGTTTGAAACTTTCACATACTAAAATATAGTTTTAAAGGTTGTATTCATTCATCTGCCAAAAGTACTGAAGTGGAGTATATTCTTTGGTTATTTTAAAAGGAAAAAAATGTTTATTCCTCTTCCATAAACATCTGTCTAGTAGTGAAGTGCATAAACTTTAGTATGCCACATATTTTTATGATGGTCAACAAACTAGTAATGCTGATGAAAAGTACTATTGGAGTTTTTCAAAACAACACTATCCGTGTCCCTCCAGTCCCCGCCCCCTACCCCTGTAAAATGAACTCTAATGTAAATTTGAGTTCCTTATCTTTTCTTATTTTAATATATCTTTATCAATTTATGAGATGAGACAATTAAGTTCGCAAACTCATCCTAGAAAATGTGCTATTATTACATGCCTCATTGCTGAATATCACTATGGTCATCTTCAAAGTACTCCCTTTGGGAAGTTGTGCACCCACACCAGCTCCTAGTCCACCCTTCAAAGCAATTTTGGAACTCTT
>NW_017731380.1:6207333-6234883 GCF_001890085.2 Hipposideros armiger | reverse complement strand
CAACGTTTATAGAAATAGGAACATTATCATTTTTCAAAATGGCCTGTTCCATTATTGAAAGTCTAACTGTTAGGAAATTCTTTAAATTGAGCTGAATTCTGATAAGTATTCAACTGTTAACCTTTGATGGCAGGTCTCTACTTGATCTTACCACCTTCACATCCACAGCTTGCACCATTTCACAGTGCCACCATTTCATACGTTACCAGCATTTTCTCAGCCGTCCAATTAAAACCAAAATGAAACAGAAACTTACTGTCATGTTTGTTGCTTTTTCTTCATAAAAAAAAACAAAAACCAACCTGTCATCATGTTATATATGTCAGATTTTCCTTTCCTCTTCATTTCCACCACCACCACGCTGGTACAAGTCTCTTCCTTGGCCATGGTCACCACAGTAGTCTCTGAACTCCAGACTCTGAACTTTTCTCTATGTCTCTAGTGTAAGGTCTTCTCAATTTAGCCTATACGTTGCTGCAAAATCTTCATAAATAACTAGTTTCAAGTCATTCCTTGGCTTATGAGCCTGTTTTCCCCTGTTGTTTATCAGATATAAAACCTTTGTTTCGTAATCTTGGAGTCCCTTTCTCATGTCCCCCAGCAGGGCTGGCTTCATGGGCGTGTGGACTTATAAAGGCTCTATGCTCATTTAAGGCTCAGCTATCACTGTCTAGAAATTGTTAACAATTTTTGCATGAAAGCCCAGCATTGTCCTTTTGTATTGGATCCTGGTAATCATGTAGCTTCTTCTTTCCCCCAGTTTATCTACATTTTAGTTTGCAATCTTATTCTTTCTCAATATAGCCTTGTTTCTGGAAGGCAAGTATTCTTCTTGTCCCTTGAACCTATCTACCGTTTGTAGGGCAACTCTTGTATATCAGCTGTTTCTATTTCTTTTTCCTCGAATGCTCTTTCTCCTTCATTTCATGCTTCTAGGCTCAGTTAAGTCATCGTTATTGTGCCAAGAATAGTATACTGTACATAGTGTGTATTCTTAACTGTCACTTTTTCTTCTTGTCCTATGCTTTCATGTCCTATGCCTTCTTTCTTTCTTTCCAGTGAAGTTTGTCAATAAAATGTTATTTACTTCTTCAGTTATCACTAATTTTTCTTCTCTGAATTTAATTTGCAGTCAACTGTTTTGCAATTACTTTGGGAAAGTCAACATTTGTTCCTTATCTATATCATAACTGTGTAAGGACAATAAATTTGTGTTGTCCTATTATGAATACATCAGGAATAAGGATTGTACTGGACATACATAAGTAATGTATATTTGCTAATGCATGAATCATACCAACAGACTTTTCCTAACATTAACAACCCTAAGAATATAGGAAGCCTCTTTAAAAGCCTTCTGTTTATATGGAAGGCAAGTTAGTGGCAGTTTGTTCCAGAAAGTTCACTTATGTGGTTACCCCCAGGAAGTATTATTTTCTAATTCTCTTTCACATTAAAAAGAGTAACTGGAGATGCATTCTTCTTTTTTTTTTTATTTTGAACAAGTGTCATTGAAATACGTTTATTCAAAGACATAATACCCCAAATTCTCTTATAAGTGAATTTACATACATTATTGATTATGAGGGATTGTATTTCTGATGCCTAAAATAACAAAGTGAATTGCAAGCTTATATGAAAGTTTATAAATAGTATATGTACCTATATGTATACACACACTGCACATCTGTGGCTATGGCAACAGAACATAGGATTGGATAGGTCCACCCCCCCCCGATTTTCTGTAAATCCGAATAATACTTCCCCTCGTGGAGAACACTGTATGTGTGAAGTGGAAGATATTTATCTGTAATTTGACCTCTATTGTAGTTCATAATAGTGGAGGATCATTGGTTCAAAGTTGAGAAGCTCTGCTTTGGACAGAACTTACTTCCCAAAATAATGGATATAGAAAAGAAAAGCTAAAGAGTAACAAGATGGAGTAGCACTGAGGGATTTTCAATTATCTCTGGTGAATAGATTTTTCTTCTGATGATAACCATTCCTATTATAAAAATCCTGATCATGTAAGTGAGACTGAGTAAAAGGCCAGGGTAGGCCATTTGGAAGATAGGAAAATGAATACAAAGAGTCACAAAAGCTCAGGATGACAAAACTATACAGAGGTAAAAATTTAAAAGTTGGTCTGATACTTAAAACACCTCTATGCTTTAAAAACTTTCTAATTTCATTATTTGAAAGAACTGTCATTAGTTTATACAAATATATTCTCTTATGGGTTCAGTTTTTCTTATTTTGAAAGTATATAGTTAAAATAGAGTTAGAGTCAACTTGGTTGATTTATTGTGGTGAGTTTTGCTTTTTCTTTGTGGTTTGGCCATCAATTAATTTTAACCCAACCATTAAAAATGGTCTTTTATTCATTGTTATATTAACTTACACAATAATCGATTTTTAAAAGACTTCCTAAAGACATCTTTACATCACTAAAAACCCTGGAGTCTACAAAACTTATAAATATCAATGTCAAAATTAAAAAAATATTGACTAGAGATTGGTTGATGAATATAGTTCAGACCCTGAATCTAAGCCCTAAGATTCATTATTAAAAAGAATAAAAATACAGATGGAAGATTTCCTTTTAGTCAGTAATGTTTTCTGATTTATTCATTTATTTTTTTATTTAATGGGGAAAAAAAATCACTGTACCTGGAGTCAGATCTGAACTTGGTTCCCAGATCTGATATTTAAATTGATGATCTTGCATCAGTTTTTTCTAAGTCTCCTGTGTAATTATCCCACACCCTTTCATTTGAAGATAAAATAAGTGACATCCTGTAAAAGTCTGTTGTTATTTTATGTGTGAGATAGCGGGGATAGTGGATAGGAGTGTTCATGGTAAATTTTGTTGGGAATAGTAAGAGTATTCAAATAGTAATTGATAAAATGGAGTCTGTTATTTGGATACAAACATACTTGGATTCCAGTATGAGGTCAGTCATTCATTTAGGACTTAGCGAAACTCATAAAACTTTCCTGAGTTTTGGTTTCCTTAGTTGAAAAGTAACAGGCAATGTAACTCTTAGAAGGATTATAATGAATATTAGATTATTTAGGGCATATTAAAGTATTACACAATATTTCACTATTTCTGACATATGAACAAAACCCATCAAAATCTCCCCTCCTTCCTATTTCTTTCCTTATAGGAATTTTACCCAATAAAATATTTTTTCCAATTATCAATTATAAGCCTTCAATTATAATGAATAAAAAAGGCATTTTACCTAGCAAGAGTCACTTACAACAAGTTTCTTACTAGAACTCAATCTTGTCTACAGTTTAAACTTCATAATAACTGGAATTATATCTTTTGAAATTGGCAGAAGTATGAAAGCTTTAAATGGTGAGGGGAAATAAGTAGTTACACAGATTACTGGATGTAAAAGATCCAGGATCTTTTCAAATTTAGAGATTTTTTTTTCCCCCTCACTTTCTTGAGTTTGGGACAAAGACAGGGGTATGTGTCCTGTGTTTCTTATTCAAGACACAATATAAAGATTTGAAATGAGCAAGAAGGCCTACAGACTTTGAGTTGAGCTTGGAGATTTACTTCTGGAAGCACTGACAAGTAACAGGAACATTGTCCACCTATTCAGGCAGAGTCATCATCTAAGGAAACTAAAACCAGGAACTGGGTTAAACAAGCATTTTGTCCTTTAGGAACCTGTGTGAGCATCATTGCCTGCGATTCAATGATGGATTCCCTAAATAGCATGCAAATTACTTAGGCAAGTTTGTGAGTTTTATAAAGTCCCAAATGAGTGATTGACCCCATACTTGAACCAGATATATTTGTATCCAAAGATTAAAGTTTTCTTTCCTCCTGTTTCTTGAATTATCTCTGTCCCCTACTTTGAATAAAATCAATTATAGCACCATTAAACCCAAGCCTTTATTCTGAGTGCCATGTCAAGGGAAGTTGCCGAAGAAGACATCTACTAGTGGGAAAAAGAATGAAATTTTTATAAACCTTTAGCAACAGAGGTTCACCAAAGTTCAGCAAATTTCAGAAACAGTTGGTTTCAAAAAAAAATCTTTCAAAGAAGAAAGATTATTTCCTTCATACTAGCAGCATTAACTGGGCAAATTGGTTTTATAAAGAGAACTTGGGGAGAATAGGATCATGTTCAAAGCAGGATAGGGGGAAAGAGCTGCCAGTTTCCCCCAACAAAGGCCAAGGTCATGTTTGAGTCAACAGAACATGTTCTCTCCCTCAGGATTTCTTACACTGGAGTATCTTAATTTTTGCCTTTTATTATTATTATTATTTTAAATTTGATCTTTCTTATTCTAGTAACAGTGTTCCATAATGTTTAGAAATTTACATCTAGAAAGTTCACAGGTAAAAATAAAAACAAAGAAGGGCTTTTAATAAGTTTTCATAATTGAAGATGAGTATCAACCAGCCATTGTTGCTTCAGTACAGTGAAAAAACCAGGAATGTTGAGACAGAAGTCTTTATTCTTGGGAAACCTCATTCACACCAATTACCCAATATTCCTGGAGATTTGGAAATTAAGTTTTTTCAGAGAAAATTTCCCCCACATGTACTCTCTATTTCCTCAATGCTTGGCTGTTGGATGTCCTATACTCAGACATGAGATTGGCAGGTGAAGAATTTAGAGGTAGAAAATTGGGGAGAGGAGCTGCTATATACAGTCTTGTCACTTGCCTCTTTTTACCTTCATACTTCTTACTCTCATCCTATTGGCATTGTGCATGAATTTTATATTCACCCAACTTTTATATCCACTACATAGATGATTGTATGTAGTGGAAGCAATCTCTGATTTCGGTTTGCAGCAAGAACCCTAAAACTGTTCAAAGAGAAATTCTTTTAGCATGATCAGAAAAAGCCTCTACATTTTTGTGTGTGTTTTGAAATAAGGATCTTTTGACTTGAGCTTTTTTTTGCTCCCTTTGAGCTATCCGATGTCATCCCAAGTAACTCTCTGAAGGCACAATGCCAGTGTTTCTTATCTACTTCAAATTATTTTGTGGTAGCAACTCCCTGATCACCTAAAATTTCTTTCCTAGTGGCTACTTGGTCTAAGTAAAGAATCATGAAGGTCTTTTTTTTTTTTTTCAAGTGCCTACAGCTCAAAATAATCAAGGTAAAAAAGTAGCATATTTTGGAGTGGCAAGTCCTGAACTCTTACAGACATATTTTGGAATAGCATATTCTGTTCCCCTTCAAAGGACTCACAGTTTGTGGGATTTTGTGTCTAGATTCTATCATTTAACATCATTCCTTTAAGATCCATTCATTGCTTTGCATATATCAGTAGTCTATTCATTTCAATAGCTAAGTATTTTTTTATTGTATGGATGTACCACAAATTGTTTATATAATTAATTCAGTTTGGGATATTTCTAGTTGTTCAGCTATTATGAATAAAGCTGTGAAGAACATTTGAGTAGGGTCAACTGTGTGGCGTGTTGGTTAAGAGTTGGCTTGGGACGTCAGCTCTGAGCATCAGGGCCCTGGTTCAGATCCCACATGAGGGCCAGTGATGCTGTGCCCTCTACAGCTAAGATGGTGAACAACAGCTCGACCTGGAGCTGGGCTGCAGTGAGTCACCAGTGACGGTGTAACCTGCTGCTCCTGCTGCAGTGGGCAGCTGTGAGCTACCATGAGTGCCTGGCAGCCAGCATGAGCTGTTGTGAGCCACCATGAACGGCCGTCCAATGGCCGGCGAGCGAATGCCTCACCCAGGAAGAGTGCAATGACAATACCAACATGGGCCAGTGAAGCGACGTCCTCCACAACTAAACTGAAGAATGAAAGGGCAGCAACTTGTCTATTCCCCTTCCTTGATTCCCCAATGCTGTTTTCCTCCCCCAATTCCCCAATTAAACAACAACAACAAAAAAAGACCAAGAATATTTGAGTAATAGTATTTTTTGTGAGAATATGTTTCATTTCTCTTGGGTAAACATCTAAAATTTGAATTCTGTATAGTAGGTTAAATATATATACAAAGTCTGACAATTACGTTCACAAACTTGTTGATATCAAAGGGATTATTCATTATGAATTTGTACCAACTGGACAAACAGTTAACCAAGTGTACTATTTGGAAGTGCTGAAAAGGCTGTATGAAAAGGTTAGGCCCCCAGAACTTTTTGCCAGCAATACATGGCTCTTGAATCACAACAATGCACCAGCTCACACAGCATTGTCCGGGACGAAGTTTTAGCCAATAAACAAATAACTGTATTGGAACACCTTCCCTACTCACCTGAGCTGGCCCCCAATGACTTCTTTCTTTACCTGAAGATAAAGGAAATATTGAAAGGAAGACATTTTGGTGATATTCATGACATCAAGGGTAACACAACAACAGCTCTGATGGCCATTCCAGAAAAAGAGTTCCAAAATTGCTTTGAAGGCACTGGAGTCAGCGCATAGCTTCCCAAGGGGAGTACTTTGAAGGTGACCGTAATGATATTCAGCAGTAAGGCATGTAGCAATTCTTCTAGGATGAGTTCACAAACCTAATTGCCAGAACTCATGTGTGCATTAAAATATATGTATATATATTTATATATAATACATATATAAATATATATAGTAGAAAAACTGGTAAAATCCATATATATGTAGTATATATACACACACATATATATATATATATATATACACATATATATATATATATATATGACTGCTATATTAATTGTCAGAGAGGGTTGTATTATTTTGCATTCTCATCAACAATATATGTGAATTCCATTTGTTGGACACCTTGACACACTTGATAGTTAGCCTTTTTTTTATTTTAGCCATTCAAGTATATACTAATGGTATCTCATAGTGGTTTTAGTTTGTATTTCTTAATATCAATAATATTGAACATCATCATGTTATTATTAGTCATCTTTATACCTTCTTTGGTGAAGTGAAATATCAGTTCAAATATTTGTTACATTTTTTAAATGGTTTGTTAATCTAAATGTTGAATGGTGAGCACTTATTTCTTTTTCTAATCTTATTCCACTGGCGAGGCCTTGTAGAACACAATGAATAGAAGTGAGATGAGCAGGAATCTGTACCTTTCTGATATTGGGGAGAATAATTTGATATTTTATCATTAATTATGATGTTAGGTTTAGGCTTTTCATAAATATACTTCAAAACTTTGAAGAATTCACCTTCCAATGTTAAGTTTCTGATAGCATATTTAAAATTTTGTCAAATGATTTTTTACATCCATTGAAATGATTTTCTTAACTTTTCTTTTTAGTTTTTTAACATAACATGAATTAAATTGATTGATTTTCAAGTGTTAAATCAATGTTTCATTCCTGTGATAAAACTCATTTGGGTTATGTTCTATTTTATTTCTATATATTATCGGATTTGTTTTCAAATATTTACTTATGGATTTTTTTCATCTGCATTCATAAAGAATTTTGATCAGTATTTATTTTTGAGGAATGTCTTTGATTTTTCAAATCAAATTATTATTATTGTTATTATTATAATTAAATTTTATTGGGGAACAGCCATGGTCATTGGATACACATGCTTTCATGCTACAATGGCATAGTTGATTCTTTTAAGGAGGGCCCAGCTCAAAGTGGCCCATGCACAGATCGAGCCAGCAACCTTGGAGTTATAAGCACCACGCTCTAACCAACTAAGCTAACCTTCTAACTCACTAACTGAGCTAACCCCCATATCTTTTATTTTGATAACAGAATGATACTTATCTTCTACAATGGTTGGAAAGTGTCCCTTTCTCTTTTTTTTCTGGAAGATATTATGAGGATTCTTTATTATTTCTTCTGTTAGAGCTTTGTAGAATTATCCAGTTAAGTCCTATTTCTCTAGATTTTTCTTTGTAGGAAGTCTTTTCACTATAAATTTAATTGCCTAAACAGATTTAGAGTTATTTTGGGTATTTATAAATTCTGGAATGAACTTTAGTAGTTTGAGTTATGTGAGGAATTTGTGCATTTTGTGTAATTTTAAGAATTTATTAATAAAAAGCATTGACAGTATTTTTTTTTAAGATTTTATTGGGGAGTTAGGGGATGGGAACAGCAATGGGGAATTGGGGGAAGGGGAACAGACAAGTTGCTGTCCTTTTGTTCTTCAGTCAAGTTGTGAAGGATGTTGCTTCACTGGCCCAAGCTGGCACCATCATTGTGCTCTTTTTGGGTGAGGCAGATCAGTTGCTGGCCTCTTGATGGCCACTCACAGCAGCTGCAAGCTGCTCATGGTGGCTGCTGGCTACACACGGTAGCCCATGGCAACCACTGCAGCAGGGGCTGCAGACTACACAGGAGACTCATGGCAGCTCAGCTCCAGGTTGAGCTGTCGTTCAGCATCTTAGCTGTAGAGGGCAGTGTCACTGGCCCTCATATGTGGGTCATATGTGGGATCCGAACCGGAGCCCTCTGGCATCCATCCCAAGTCAGTTCTCAACCAACACGCCACTAAGCTGGCCCGACAGTATTATTATTATTTTTTTAACTATTCTTTAAATCTTTTTAGGATCTGTAGTCCCTTTTCTTTTTTCTGCTATTGGTAATTTGTTTATTTTTGTTTGATTACACTTGTAATAAATTGATCAATTTTATTTTAACTTCTCAAAGAACCAGTTTTTTAATTTATTAATTTCTCTGTTATTGTTCTGTGTTCTCTTTCTGCTTTTATTATTTATTGCCTTTCTCTTACTTATTTTGTGATTTAATTTGTTCTTATTCTGGTAATTTTAGATGGAAACTCATGTATATTAAAATGTCATTTCAGATATTCTAATGTTTATCTCCTGTAGTTTGTTTGGGGCTTTTTACATAGTCATCACTTTCTTCATCATGTTCATAATTTTCTGTAGCTTTTCTAATACATGAAATACATTTATAATGTTTGGGGGTTTTTTCTGCTAATTACATCACCTGCATCACTTTTCATTCTGTTTCAACTGATTGATAATTATTTTTCTTATGAATCTTACTTTCATAATTTTTTCAAATACCAGTTTGACTTTTTTTGTTTGTTACTTGATTTTTTATATTACTTCAAATATTGTGCAAGGGTACAAAGAAAATAGGTGGTAAAGAAGGTTTAAACTGAGCCAATCTGATTCCAGAGTTTATGTTCTTAACACTATGCTATCGTTCTCATTCTAAATATCTTGCTTAGCCTAACACTTATCTCCTCATTCACTCATTTACTAGGGACAATGCCATCTTTAAAAATTGATGGTGCACTCGCTAAGCTGGTACATCGTAGCAGATTGGGAGCACATTACTCTTTTATGAAATTCTCTCTGGACTGAATAGTCCTAGAGGGGAGGAGCTTTGGGCCATTATCATTGTATCCACCTGTATTATTCCAGGTACCTGGTATACTGAAGAAGCTCAATAAACAGATTCTTGGTGTTATAAATGACATTTACCCAAGATCTTATTCTACTTCAATAACCCTTGTAGTTGTCAGATAGGTTACACTATGCTATGTTAGCAAATGTATCTTGACCTCTATGAACTTAAGACAATGTAGGCTTATTTCACATTTATATAAAGTCCAATAAATCAGGTAAACTTCTTCAACTTAGAAGTAGGAAATCTGGAAAAATAGACTCTAAATTGCTATATCAGGAGTAAAGACAAATTGGAGAACTGTGCTATATAAAGTTCAGGACTGAAGTTCTTACATCACTTCTATCTGTATCCATTGGCCAATCTTGAATCATATATACACAATCTAACTTAAAGGAGAACTGGGAAATGTAGTCATCCTGTGTGCCCAGAAAGAGAAAACTGTTTCATGAATACATAATGCTATCTCTGTGAAAATTTAAAATTTTCTAAGAGATAAAATGTGGAAAGCCAGCCATGCCTGGCTAATGTCCAATTGTATGACTAAATTGACTCATTGAGAGCTGAGCAACATACTTGGCAGAGATTTGCAGTTTTCTTCCAATATTCAGTCTTTTCTTCTTTCACAGTAACAGAAAGCCAATTTTTTAGTAGGCACATGTCTATCCTGAAAAAACAATACATCTTTAGCTTTCTTTGCAACTTGATGTGGCCCTGTGAATAAGTTCTGGCCAATAGGCTATAAGGGAAACTCTCTGCATCAATTGAGAAGTGTTTTTAATGGGAGGTCATGTGTCTTTATTCCTTTTTCCCACTTATGTTTGGCCATGATGTAGGAAAAAAATTTGCGTCTTAGAACTACATTGGACCTTTAAATGACATTGGGATTGGAATCCAAACATGGCAAAAAAGATGAAATAAGACTCTTGGATCCTTGACAGTATATAGCATCTTTCCATCTCAGTTTTACCTCCTTTGACTCTCTGAATACAGAATAAAAATAAAGTATTTTATTAGGGCAATCTTGTACATTTATTCTTCAGCTATTTTCAGACAAACTTAATGATGATTGATACCACAAATAATCAATTGATTAAAAGAGATCAGGTATACATTACATATAGACTTACATGTTATAGCTTATGATTTTGAGGCATCACATTCATTTGTATTCATCATCATTGAATTTTGCATTGGTGTGATCTCTGCAGTCACACTGTCTGAGTGAGATGCTAGATCTGCAACTTGCAGGATGTATGGCAATGGGCAAATTTTGTAGTGTTTTTAGTTTCTTTTATATTTCTTTAGCAAGTAATATTTCAATATACATAATAGGCTTTTACAAAGGCTAAATAACTTGATGCTTTTAAAGTGCTAGCCAGGCTTACTAGAACAGACAAAGTAGTCCTAAAATGTTACTCCTTTTCATAACAAATGGAGCAATGGTGCTGACTGTTAAAATTCCTTCATTGATTTAAACAAATGTTGTATTCAAATAATGATATTAACATGGGAAAATTAACAGGTTTTTTTTTTGGGGGGGGAGCAGGCATGAATGAATTTACCAAGTTTATGTGGTTACTGCTTGTTACTAAGCTAGTAGTATTTACACAGTAAAATTATCTTTAGAAATATGAGTAATAAATTATGTATTATTTTATATCTCAAAATAAGAAAAGTATGCACAACATTAAAAATGTCAAGTCAAAAACAATTCAGTTTAAAATTGAATGCCTAATAGAGAAATCTGAACCCTGGGAAAAAGTAAGTTGTCCTGGGGTGTGTGTGTGTGTATGTGTGTGTGTGTGTGTGTGTGTGTGTATGTGATATATATCAGTGCTTTTCAAACTGTAGTTCCTACACCAGTAGCATTGACATCATCTGGGAATTTATGAGAAATGCAAATTCTCTGGCACCACCCCAGACTTATTAAAAAAAAACCCTGTATTTTAAAAAACCTAGTGATTCTAGTGCAAGCTAAAGTTGGGGAGCCATTGATGTATACCTTTAGCTAAAAAATTAGGTTATGAAAAGATTTTTAGTTTGAATAGAATCCCCAAGAGAGTTGGTCATCTTAATGAAAATTTGAGTTGAGTTCCAGAAATGTTGGCTTTCCTGCATGGGTTTAACCTAACTAAACAATTTTTATTGCATTTATGTGTTTTCTATTGTTGCTTCCTTTATTATTTCCTAAATTATTAAAAATATTACACGATAAATTCTTATAAGTACTTTGGTAAAAAAAAAAGATGTTATAAATAATCAAATTATTTAGATTACACACAAACAAATCAATAAAAATAATGGATAACTATTACCCTGATCAAGGTGCTTTGCTTGCCCGCTGGCCTCAAGATACACTGTGCATGTAACAATTTGTCAAAAGAATAAAAAAAACTTTTACATGGAGTAATAAAAATTTAAAAGGAAAGGGATAGTAGAATAGAATAATATAATATAACAGTGCACAGAAATATGACACCTGAAAGAGTTGTTGCTACTTGTGGGGTATCTGGAATTTAGGTCTTAGAATTCTCTCTGATTATCAGCTGTCTACCTGGATACAGATCAAATAAGTTTCCTTTTAAAATATTTCCTTTAGTATATGCTAGGACATATATTTCCTTATTTCACAATATAAAATTTGCTTCCAATTTGGAATATTAGTTACAAAAAAAAAACTTTCCTCATGGTTTTTCCCACTAATTTTTTAGAGCTCCATAGGTCTCCTATGGATTTGCCTTGAAAGTGTTTGAAAAATTTGATGGACATATTTAAAACTTCAATTAAACAAAATAATTTGGGGCAAGAAATAACAATATGTGATAAAATCTCACTGTTATTTGTTAATTTATCCAAAATCTTCAAGCATTATATATTTTTAAACTAAATTTATAGGGGTTGACAATGGTTAGTAAAATTAAATAGGTTTCAAGTGTACCATTCTATAATACATCATCTATATATCACATGGTATGCTCACCACCCAGTCAGTTCTCCTTCCATCACTATATATTTGACCCCATTTGCCCTTTAGGTTGTCTCTTTCACTACTATATAACCTGTGCATCCTCAGATACTTCCCACTGTGATTACCAAGGATGTTGGGAAGTGGCAAATGGTGAAGATAAATTATACTTATCAACCACTCCATGGCTGGCATTTTGCTCCAGCCTTATCCCAAAGGCACTGCTTCCTGAATATAATTCAAGTAAACTAATACTGTTTCTACAAAGGCAAATAATTTTACATCAGTTTTTAAATTCAGTCTAAAGAACAATAATAAACATATTTTAAAGTAAATGTTTTAGTACAAGTGTTTAAGTATTTTTTAAACTTAGTGAGCATAAGTACTTAATATAACAAATATACATTCATTAAAATAGAGCAATATCAATTTTGCAAAAGAAAGCTAAATGTGTTTATATCTTTATGAATATGCATTTTTAATTTAATCCAATTTTTGATATGTTAAAGGTGTTCAAACATTTCATACTAATAGTTAATTTCACTACAATGTTTCAGTAACTGTATACTTTTAAATATTCCAAGTGGATGTATTACATATAGACCTTCTATACCATGGAATGACATCCTCTGTTTCTTTGACAGTCACTTTTATAGATCCTTACATTATTGTTTCCTTATTGTACATCATAGAGGAGAAACAGAAACATTTCTAATAAATTTGCAAAGCAGAAACCTTCAGAATATTTTTATCACTAACTATATTACAATCAGATATTTAACTACTATTTTGTACTGCAAGATCCAAAGTTTGCCTTGAGATCATATGAGATGCAAATACCACATTGCTTTTCTTTTTGCATATCAAAACCAAATCAGAATTATACAAAATCCAGTAACACTCTCCATTTCTTGGAAAAAGACATCAATATTCTTGGAACTGAGGATATGATGGTGAACAGCTTAGACAAGGTCCTTGCTGTCATACCCTATGCATTCTAGTGTCAGGTGGGTGACTACTAAACATATAAACAACTGATTATATAAATAAGATCATTTAAATAATGATAAAGAGCTATGAAGAAAATAAAAGGATGCTAAAGAAAATCAATGGTTGGTGATGAGAATATTGGAAAAAAACTTTAGATACTGTGTTCAAGGAAGGCTTTTCTGAGGAGGTACGATGTAATCTGAACCATGAATAATGAGAAGTTAGCCATGCCAGTATTTTGTGGAAGAGTATTATAGACAGAAGAGTAACAGATAAAAAGTCTCTGGAACAGAAACAAAGTATAAATAAAAATAAGAGAAATTTGGCTGGAAAATAATTATTAAGAGAACGAGTATAGAGATAGTGGAATACCTTATAGTTAGCATTGGGCCCAATAGAAATTCAACTTCTATTGTAGACTGAAGTTAAAATAAACTCATTTTTAGCCTCATCCCAGACCTTGATGATTATTAGGACAGTGGTGGCTTGAAGGGAAAACAAAATTCCCTGACTGAGATAAAGCTAGATGGGATGTTTTAACAATGTTTTTATGGTTGTAGAAACTCTGGCCATGTAACAAACATCAAGATCAAAAACCTGAAAAAGCAAAACTAAATGCAAGTAAGTCCTGCAGCAGAAAGAAGGTATTAGTAAAAATGCAAATGAAATAATCAAATTATGAAAAAGAAATTACAAGTTTCCTGTTTGGGTCACTATGGAATTGGATATAAAAACAAACAAATAACCAAACAGTTAGTGAGATGTAAATAGAAGAAAAACAATCCCTCAAAAGCTGGAATTTAGTACCAAGTTGACTTTGGGTAACACTAGCACCTAAGGTTTCACAGAAATGTCAGGAAATCCACTGAATATCTCAGGAACTGTAAGATGAAGGTTTAAGATTATTTACTGTTAAGGAGGAGAAAACCTCTATTACTTTTAGATCACAATAGGAAAACATTACTAAAATTCATAATTAAACAGAAACCATAATATAACCTCAATAATTGCTAAAAATCATATTGCAAACATCAATACTCATTCCTCATAATTAATCTTAAGATAAAGTGCTACTTTTTTTAATATAACAAATCATATTTATCTCAAACTAATAGTCAGTCTCATGTTTGACAGTGAACTTCTGAATAGATTTTCATTGTCAGAAGAAAATCAAGGGAGCTCCTTCATGGCACGATTTTTACCATTTTTTAACTTCATTTAAAACTGGTGTCAACTCCACTTACAAAAATATAAACAAAGAGAGAATACATAAAAACGAAAACAAATTACAATTATTTGTAGTTGATATAACTATATTCCTAGAATAATCATCTGACAAGGTGTAAAAATGAAATAAGAGGTAAGCATATTAGCCAGTTTATAAATGATATATGATTTGTGGATACAACCGGGATATTTTTGAAGAGAATAGAGATTAGTTAAGTGGAGGTGAGGCAATTTTGGAAGAGGACAGTCCTGTCAGAGAGAAACATAAACTACAATGCTACAACAAGCAAAACAGAGTGATTCTAGCAGCTTTTATGTGTTCAATGAGGCAACTCATTAGAAAATACTGAAGCATATTCAACTATTTATTTATAAAAATTTATATGATAAAGGTAATTTCAAATGAATTCACAAGTATTGATATTTGATGTAAAGTAGACACAATGGACATTTTGTAAAATTAGTCAAGTCACAAATTACATTGTTGAAAATATCATCATAGCAGGATAGAAAGCAAAGGTATATGTTTTGGCATGGAAAAATCATCTGTGAAAACACACAATGTGAAATTTGGTAGGTTTGGAGAAAAGTATTTTACATTTAATTTAATTTTCTTTGGCCTTTTTTATTGTAGTTCTTGGCAGTATTCTTACACTGTACAACTATAAACCACAAAAATGTATCCACCTGTATTTCTAGTCAATTACATCCATGATTATTAATTACAAGTCTCCTTATGTTATTCAATCTCTATGTTCTAAAATTACACAAATTATTTCAAAATGACTTGATCCTGAAGTTTTTTAATTCTTTTACTCTGACTGCTAGTCTATTTCATGTACAAAAAAAATGAAATTCATAATTCTAACTTCCTGGCAACCTTCTTATATCTGGTAAATGTATACATCATGGTTATGATTAATTCTCTGTGTCATCAATCTTGTCTTTTACTAGTAATGACATTATTTTAAGGAAATTTAATTACACAATATTCCTTCTATGTTGATCTCCATCAGCAATATGTTAGATGGTGAATGAAATAACTGAAAATAATTTGCAAATTATTAAATGGGCTGCACACACTGCAATCTAAATTTAACTATATGCAAAGAAACATGAACATTCATTTTCATTTCAAAAAATGTCAAATTTGAATTAATGATTATGGAAGTAATAATAAATGACTGAATTAAATTAAATCCTCTTTGAATGTTAAGTAAAAGGTGTGCACAAACAAGAGTTGAAATATAGTAGAAATAGTTGTTTTCAGCAAGCAAATATAATACAGTTAAGACTTCCTTATTGCAATTGAAAAAAAAATGCTACAAAGAAAAAAAACTACATTTTCTGGAACATCCTGGGGTTATAATGGAATAATATCATATTAACAATCTCAAGTGTGTGGTACATAAATATAAATATGAAAGGTTTAAATTTGAATTTGTTAAGAAAAAGCATTCAACTGAGAAAATTTTGGAGATCTAATTGGTTTTATTCAATGATTCATGATTGGAACAGCACCTCATCTAGCAAGCAAATACTTTGAGGATTTATATATACTACATGGAAGTCTTTGGTTAAAAGGAGGGTGGGGCAAGGAAGTCATTAGCAAAAAAAGAAAAAAAAAGAAAGCTCTTTGGAGGAAAGTAAGAGTTCAGGGTGATGATGGCTTTTCATTGGCTAAGCTGTGGAATTTTTTGTTAGCTGGGCTTGTTGTTGGGCAAAAAGAAAATCTTCCTGTTGGAGAAGGTAGGTCTCTTCCTTTTGCGGTAATTGATGAAAAGTGGTAGGGAAGTACTTGCCTTCACCCAACTCCAATTTTAGTTTAGGTTTCCTTTATGAATTTGCATAGATTCTTTTGATATCAAATTTTTACTACAGTGTGTTTTCTCTTTTATATTGAATCACATTGCTTTGTCTACTAGAAGCATTCTTTACATAAAATATTCAAATATGTATTTATACACATATGATATAAAAATACATATTTGAATATATTTGTGTATATGTATAATTACATATAATTGTTTTTAATCAAACTACATAGTTTCATCTACAGGAACATAGCAATATATATATATATGTATATATACACACACACACACACACACACACACGTAACTCAATTTATTATATACATAAAGATAATTCTATAAAAATCATGGACTTAATGTTGATTCTCAAAATTTGTTCCACTACAAAATAGACTTTACTAGGAGGAAGATAGGCTCAGTTCTTAAATCCACGTGCAAGTAAATGATGGTACCTTCTTCATATCTGAGAAATATTTTTCTTGAATTAATTAGAAACAAAATTTGGTGGCTCGAAACTGGCCTTATCCTACAATGACTATACAGGACTCAACTACAGGCGAGACTTCTCACCCTGTAAAGGGTCTCTGGGGGGTCAAGAAATCACATTCGTTTTGCAGGATTATTTCAGTTGGCAGAATTACTTAATTACTGTCAGATGTCTCAGAATAGAGCCTTAATTCCACCTAAAACTCCTGCTGCAATGATTCCAGTTCTGCTGAGGTTATTTCTAAAACTGCTGTGTGTGAGTGAGCACGTTCCACATTTACCTTTAAGTTTAAGCAAATTATGAAAACCAAGCCTGTCAAAGCTGTTATAGCTGAATATCATCATCATCACATAACTGTTTGGACTTAAGAAAAAAGTTCAAACTAAAGGATTTGGAAACAGATGGTTGAAGAAGATAGTCTGGGAGGACTTTCCAGGTTTCTCATCTTTTAAATGTCATGCCATGGCTCTAGTGTCAATTCTGCTAAAATGGCAAATAAGAAAATTCAGGCTCAGAACAGAACACCTACTAGTCTAAGGTCACAGCAGTAGTGACAGAGTTGAGGCATAGACCTAAATTTCAGTGGCACCAAATATCACTACTGCATGTATGAATGTCTTCTTGCATATCACAATCTGTTCTTAAAACACATATTTAAAAAAAAAAAAACAACCTTTTGACAGCATGTGAAGGTTTAAATTCCTCAGTCACTTGCCTTTTGGACTGCCCTTCGAGACATAGCTAAGGGATGGGTCAAACTGGCAACTCACACGGCTAATCATGCAACATGAGAAGTCTACAGAGAATTCAAAAAGTTTCCTTCACTTCTCAAACATTACAGGGGTGTGGAATAAGATTGTATTAGAATCCGTATAGATGACCAAGGCATTTGCTTTTCTCTGCCCAGTTTATAAAGGAACAAGACTACCGAGCTGTAGAAAACTTGCAAGAGAGACATAATCCTTAGAAAAGATTTGGCAATGAAGTTGGTTACAGGAAAAGTTCAGGGGCACAACATGATAACTTCTAACTCATTGTGGCATTACCAAAAAGTAATCATAAAGCACAACTAGACACCTAGAGTTTGTATCTTAACATGATTAAAACACCAGACATTTAATTTGGGTTTGAACATTTGCTAAAATACAAAATTTAGTAAAACTGTTCATAGGATGTATCAAAAAAGTAATATTTTGAGTGATATGAAAGTATTTGTTTCAGACACTAATTTAAAAATGTTTGTTTGAACCTCAAACAGTGTTTATTTGTTTTTTGTTGTTTAATTTAATTTTGGCCCATTTAAATAGACCCTGAAGAGTGGAACAATGCTCACTAGAAGAAGATAAACAAATTGCACAGCAGTAAAGTAATGAAAACCAAACCTAGGCCAGGGTGAGGTTAGAGACAATTCTGTTAGCTGCTTGAGACAAAGGACTTCATCAATATAAGAGGAGGGATTATAAACAATCTCACTCTATCTACATCTATACATTATTTAAGACATTTATGTGAATAAGTATTAATATAATATATATCACCATATAACAAAATATGCATACTTTGGCCCATAATCTTCATAAGCAGCATGATCTATAGAGTCACCTAAATCATTCTCAACTTTTTTTTTTTGCTGTGCCTTTAGCATATACTGAGTAAAAATAGTTTTGTCAGGTGTTGTTTTGCAAAAGTCCTTGAACAATTGTATATGCAATTGTATATACATTTAAAAAGGTGGTTTCCAAGCAGGTAGACAAGGTAAACTAGACCTTTTACTAAGTCATTTATTTGAAAGGCATTTCATGTCGCAGCTTTCAGTGTAACCTGAGTTATGAAATAATCCTTAAGTGTTTTATTGAAAGATACCCAAACAAGAAAAAACACCCTAGTTATTGCAAACGTAGGGAATCTGATGGAAGGAATTGGTTCCACATGGGATGAAAGAGTTGAAGAACCAGTGAAACAACCTGAAGAACAGTAAACAGCACGAACCAGATACTCCTCCCAGGGCAAAGAAAAACATGTAGAAATTATGTAACTAGAACCTGGAAGCCAGGGTCATTCTATGGGTTCTAGAACCATAGTTGAGACTGCCAGGTAGGTGGCATGAACATGGGGAGGAATGTTCTGGCAGGAGCTGAGTCACTGAGGCGACCCAGGCGTTTGTGCCATCAGCGGCAGATGTATGTGCTTTGGTTTCTCTCTTCCTCCCTGTCTCTAATATTCTTCCTGTGCCTCCCATTGGCTAAACCTACCTCAAAGTCAGTTGTCAAAAGAGTCAGCATGAATGTAGTTCCTTGAGATACAGAGCAGAGCAAATAAAGGTTTGAAAATAGATGTGAGACCAATAAGCAAATGGCTGGCCCAGTGTTTGTAAACTTGCAAGGGATATGTCAAAAATATCTTCAGTGTTACATAGACTGATTATTGGTCAGTTCCATCAGTGATGAATTTCATCTTGTGCTCAGAGCTGTTAATAAACAATTGTATTCTTCTTATCCTGCCACTTTGAATATGATAAAATCCCCAGAAATTACCCACTGACTGAAAGCTTTGTTTTAAAGAATTATTTTTGTCCTGTAGAAGTTATTTACAGATTATATGTGTAATTACCTATAAATTGACTGAGGTTTGGCACAAGTGGACTGATATACAGATACTTTTAAATTTCTCTTTCTTATATTTTGAGTTGAAGTTAAGCCACACTGAAGAAATGCTAATTGCCAGATTTTAATTAGACAATGAGAATACAAAGTTTCAGCTTTCAAGGAATGCAGCGGAGAATTAGGCTTCTTATTAAACATGGTTCTCATTTTCATAGGTGATATTTAAAAGAAAAGACAAGTGAATTCAATGCAAACTTCTTAGAGGATGTGTTGCTTGAGTTGAGACTTCAGGAATGAGTGGAGCAGAAATCATATTTCAGAGATATGCAGTAGTGCAATTTCCATTTGGTATTTTATAGTTTATTTTTACTTTACTTAGTAAATTCTTATTACCCAAATAGAAAATATTTATTATAGAATAACTAAATACTACACATAAGAAAAAAGAAAAAAAGCTTCATTAATCCTACTAATTGGAAATATTTCAATATATATCTTTCTGGATATTTTATGTATGGATCAATTTGCTTTATAGAAAAAAAATAGAATAATTTTTGTAAATGAAAAATAAATTTTGCATTTCATATTGTGGTTTTGCATTTCATACTATGAATTTATGTATCTGGAAATATTTATAAGTTCTGTGTTTCTTAAATTAGATTGCATAATTTTTCACAGCATACTTTCTAAAACCAATCATATTTTGTTAGATACTGGTCATTTCTAAATATTCAATATTATGAGCAATGCTGCAATAAATTTCTATATTTCTTTTAAAGTGTGTAGTTAACTATATTTTTAGGATACATTTCTGGAAGGATCAAAAATATATATTCATATTAAAGTCATTCTAACTTCTTGTGTGAAGAACATCTTCCCAATTTATAGATAAGTATAAAATAATTTAGAAGTTAGGGAAGAGGGTGATTGTTTCATTATACACATGATAGCTTACTGATGTTTCCTTATTCAAAAGTAATTTTCAAAATGTTTAAGAAAACGTAAAATTTCATTTTTCAAAAGGACACCTGGTTAAACACTGAGCAGTGATTTGTGCAAGCAAAATGTCCTTTAAAAATCTGCACTATTCACAATTGTCTATTCCCAGTTAAACAATGTTGAACACTTAATTATTAAAGCTTTGCTGCTGTATATTAAAAACAAAACAAAACAAAAAAAGATTTGTGAGACTTCCTGCAGTAGCTTATATAAAAAAGGAATCATCAGATATTTAGCATTTTGGGGAGTAGTCATTATAAGATGAAGCAAATTGACATGAGATTGTGGTGGAAAGGGATCAAAATATTTAACACAGTAGTTTTGTTTTAAAAATAGGCTAAGGGGTATCAGTTATTTAGGATGTTTACTCAAACTACATTTGCCTCCAAATTCCTGTCCATTTCTCAGCCAGGGCATTCCAGACTAAGGGAAAAGTGCTGTATTTGCTTTAAAAGCATTCTTCTATTTGTTATTTCCTTCTTTCTTTCTCTTTTCCTTCCATTCTTTCTTCCTTCCTCTATTTCTGCCTGCCTCCTGTCTTATTTTTTATTTTAACTAAAATTTAATTCATATTTTGTTTTAAGTACAGAGAAGAAAATTAAAATGGCCAATAATCTCACCATTCAATCTCAATGATTAATTTTAAGTCAAATAAACAGTCCTCTGCTAAAAATGTCAAACAGTAAAAAATGGTATAAAATGAGAAGCAAATGTGTCTTCATTCCAGTACTTCGAACCTAGTTTTTGTTTTCAAAGTTATTTACTATCAGTTTTTCTTTTGCATCTTTCCATAAAACTAATATTCATAAACCAACATATATGTAAAAATAATATCTCTAGTCCTATATTTATCTATAGGTGGATATGCCTATTCTTTTTTAAAACTCAGAATAAATAATATAATGTAAACTCTTCTAAGCTTTAGAGAACATCAGGTAGATCTACACATTGTTTCTGACAATGCCTAATTATTCAGATATATTATATATACACACATAATATGTAATATATGTGTGTATATATAATATATAATATATACACACACACTGTAATTTATTAATTGTATCAATAGATATTTAGGGATGAATTCTGATATATTTAACATTCTATTGAAAATAGCTTTAGTCTAGTTGAGAAAACAAGGAGAATATAAGTCAGTAAATGACAGATACAAAATAAAAATTATAAGTTGATTGAGAATAGGTTATTTTTTTTTCACCATGGGAACTCCAGAGCCTTTAATCTTGAGTTTCTCATGACTGTGCTTTTGCCTCAGATGCTGATAAATAATTTTATGAGTAGAATTTAAGTCTCTAAATAATTCTGGTATAAAGTATGTCTTCAGTGAGTCTACAAGCTTATCAAATGTTTTTGACTTAGATAAAACATAGTAGTTGTTATTATGTATAATTTTGAATCTCATAAGATGTAATAGGACTTATGTTGTGGTTTTTTAAATTAATATTATCCCCAAATTAAGAAAGTAAACTTCTCTCATTATGGATGTCTTAGCACGTGGGCTAACTGATAGACTTGAAAGTATGCTCTAAAGAAGATATTTTCACCATTTGGTACTGATGTGTTCAATTCTGTTTCAGTATAATTGTCTAGATAAGTTTCTTACCTTAATTTCCTATGTTACAATACTGCAATTTAGAAGCAATCCAGATAATGGATAGTGCAGTTCTATCTTTTCTAGCATCCTAAATACCTATGCTTTGTATTTTTAAAGACCAAACCTACTTGCCATTTCTTGGCATTAAAAAATATAGTAAAAGCAATATCCCCAATTACATTACTTGTTCTGTTATGAATTCCATTGCTATTTCACTATTGCATTCAATATGTGCATTTAAATTTAAGTTAACATCTAGAGTTAGATAAGATGATACGGAGTATTTTACATTTAGTTCTAAAGAGAAGACATTTGATATTTATTCGCACTCTGCTCACCACCAGAAAATTCCAGATCTAAAATCACATTACATTCTGTTTCACATATAGTGGCATTTCCTAAGTGTCCTGCCATCATACTTTACTATTATTAAACCAATAGCACTGGGTTATAATCTTGCTAGAAGTCCAGAAGGAGAAATCTAAAAGGAAACAAAAAGGCTGGAGAGCTTAAAATGTAGATGTAAATTAAATTATTACACATATTTTTATATGTCTTCCATAGCATTTAAAAATTTAGAAATAACAATGTGACCCTTAATATATGCTCAGCCATGGTCAGTGTCTTCAGAAAAATGTCATCAACACATTAAATTAAATTCCACTTCTTTACATGACTAGTATGCACATGCCCAAGGTCCTGTTGTAGAGCAGACAAAGTTGAATGAGACTCTTTACTGCACATTCATAGAACTGATGAAGTGATTTGAACATGCTTTAAATGTTCACACCTCCTAAATAAGGTTATATGTGTACTGAGAAAATTGATTCATGATCCTAACACTCACTGTGAAAATTACCTCATGAAGGAAAAGTCCTGACCTTAAATTGTATTACATACAAAATTACATGTAAGTGGGAGGAAAAATGATAATCAATAAGCCAAAAGCAGCTCTTCTGTCTTAATAGTAAAAGCTAACTATAGAGAATGAAATAAATAGCCACAGTAGTTCCCACCTAGGCATTAGAATTTTCCAAGTATTAAGTCTGCACATTTTATGTAATTATTTGCTTTACAACACGCTATAGCTTAATGGTACTTTATGTTATAATTAAAAAACTAGTTAATTTTAATAATGCTCAGGTAAATTCCTATTGTCACACTTCAAATGTGTGTGTGTGTGTGTGTGTGTGCATTTATTTATTTATTTATAATTTTATTTTATTCCCATTCTGTCTACCTCACAAGCATCTACTCTAATTTTTTTGACAAAAGTCCTTAGAGGTGTACCCATTATGTATAGTATATAGTATTTCCTTGTTTTTACATATACATAAATTTCACTCTGTTTTGAACTTCATCAATGCACACTCTGTTTTGAGGACCTAGTTATATTGCTTTATGATCTGATCCATTAATCTAATTGTTGCAGACTTTTCATATTATACATATGATATGCAGATTTTTAGTAATGACCATCTTAATCATTCAACTCTCCACAAACACACATGTTGCTTTGGTGAGTGTTTTCATTAATAGTCCCTTATGGACCCATATTGGAACCTCTCTGGGATAAATACCTAGAGGAGGGGACCAGGGGCTGCATGATCGACATATAGTCAATTTTATTAATAAGCTTTAGATTTTGTTTCAGAATAACTGTACCTATTGCTTCAGCAGTACATTTTACATCCTCACTTTTGTGTTGTCATTATTTTTATTATTTTTCATACAAATATATTCATTGTTATTTTAATTTGAAATTTTCTGATTACCAGTAAGTTTGATGATATAATGTTATTATTATTGTTGTTGTTGATGTTGTTGTTGTTTTAATTCATGCAGAATTTTCATTCTAGGCACTAGTTATTTATGTCTTTTGCCCCATTTTTAAAAATTGCTTTTTGATATAAAAGAATCTCCTGATTTACATCTCCTTACTAACTTTGACATTGGGTGTCTTCTGTAAGCACAAACCCAAAATGTGACTGTAGTCAATGCATCACTTTTCATTTTACGGTCTGAACTTTTTGGTTTTTATTTTAAAATTTGGTCTCCAATCTTGGTCACTGCCATATGCCCTCATGCTTGCTTCTATTCATGTTATATACAGCTTCACTGTCACATATAGGTGTTAATCCAAAGTAAAGAAGTAACAATTTATTACCCTTCCAAAAAAGAATCAATTTTCTTAAGTTCATTTGTTAAATTATCAGTCATTCCCATTGCATTGTGGTACCAAGTTTATCATATATTAAATACCAAAACATATACTTTGATTTCTTTTTGAGCTCTTCATTTTTCTTGAATTCCTGACTGTACCCATGTTGTTTTTATAACTTAGATTTTATAGTATAGCTTAATATATGGTAGAGCAATTTTTCTAACTTGACATGGCTGTTGTGGATTCTTATTTTTCTACATATCTGTATAAATACAGACAATTTTGACTGAGTTTATATGAATTTATAAATGTATTATTGAGACTTACATCTTTAGTACATCATATTTTCCTATCGATAATTATGGTATATGTCTTTATTTATTCACTTCTTTTATTTTCTCTAATAGAATTCTATGCATCCATTAACAAGAGGCTTTATAATATATATCGCTAAAGAAATGTGGTATTTTACTTCTCATATTTTATAGTTGATTTTGCTAGTAGAGAGGAATGCTATTGAATTATATTTATTGATTCTGTAAGTTTTCTATCATTTCTTTTGGTTTGCTACAACAGTTATTACATTATCTACAAAAATGAGACTTCTATTTCTTCCCTTCCAAATCTTATACTTTCTACTCCACTTTTATACCTTCAGTGTTTTTCAAAACCACCAAACTATACAAATTGTGGAAGTGATAATAGGTTTATTTTTCTTCTTTCTGATCTAAATAGGAATACACCTAAATTATTTTATAACAATTGATATCAATAATTTCTATATATTTATTAAAATGTATTGATTTTTTTCTATGAAGGAAAAATTCTACTTTTAATGCCTGAAAAATTTTATTATATGTTGATGTAAAATATCATATAATTTATTAATATTTATTAAATGCTTCTACTAAATCTGTTAATTAAAATAAAGTAAAAAATACATGATTGAAGAAAACCTAATGACCTTGGATATGGCAGTTACTTTTTAGATAAAACACCAAAGGCATGATTCATGAAAGGAATAATTAAAAACTTGAACTTCAAAAATTAAAAATGTCCTTGGATGGTATCACAGGTGAATTTTACCAAACATTCAAAGAATTAACACCTATCCTTCTCACACTATTCCAAAAACTTTAAGAGGAGGGAAAGCTCTCAGACTCATTTATGGGATCATCATTACCCTGATTCCAAAACCAGACAAAGATATTACAAAAAAAGAAATTATAGGCCAATATTCCTGATGAGCATAGATGCAAAAATCGTCAATAAAATACTAGCAAATTGAATTTAGCAATACATTCAAAAGATCATACACCATGATCAAGTGGGATTTAATCCCGGGATACAAGGTTGATTCAATATCTGCAAATCAATTCACATGATACACTACATAAACAAAATTAAGGATAAAAATCACATGATCATATCAATAGATGCAGAAAAGGCGTTTTACAAAATCCAATATCCATTTCTGATAAAAACTCTCAGCAAAGTGGGAATAGAGGGGCCATACTTAATTTAGTAAAAGCCTTATATGACAAACCCACAGAGAACCTCATTTTCAACAGGAAAAAGGTAAAAACACTCTCTTTAAGATCAGGAGCATGACAAGGATGCCCACTTTCACCACTGTTATTCAAGGTAGTATTGGAAGTCCTAGCCATAGGAATCAGACATAAAAAGAAAAAGAAAAAAAAAGAGAAAAAAGGATTCAAATTGAAAAGGAAGAAGTAAAACTGTCATTATTTGTAAATGCCATAATATATAGAGAGACTGAAAGATTCCACCAAAAAAGTAATTGAACAGATAAATTAATTCAGTAAAGGAGCAGGATACAAAATTAATATTCAGAAATTGGTTGCATTTGTATACACCAATATTGAACTGTCAGAAAGAGAAATTAAGAAAACAATGCCATTTACAATTTCATCAAACAAGAAACAAACAAAATACCTATGAATAATTAACTGAGGAGGTAAAAGACCTGTACTAAGAAAACTATAAGACTCTGAAGAAAGAAATTGAAGAAGATTCAAATAAATGGAATCATATACTGTGCTCATGAATAGGAAGAATTAATATTGTTAAAATTTCCATAATACACAAAACAATCTAAAGATTCGATGCAATCCCTATCAAAATACTAGTGACATTTTTCACAGAACTAAAACAAATAATCCAAAATTTTATATGAAACCACAAAAGACCCTGAATAGCCACAGTAATCTGGAGAAAAAACAACAAAATTGGAGGTATCATGCTGCCTGATATCAAACTATACTACAAGGCTATAGTAATCTAAACAGCATGGTACTGGCATAAAAACCAGCACAAATCAATGGAACAGAATAGAGAGCCCAGAAATAAACCCAGGCCTATATGGTCATTTAATCATGGTTAGTATACCATACATATGAGCAGATTGTTGCTTCACTGATATTGGAGCCAAACAATTGAATACCCTAGGACCTCTACTCCTCTTTCAATCTAAGGTCTAAATCTCATGATTTTCCCCAGCTGAGGCAAAGTAGGCATGTTGGTTTATTCATGACAGGCCCTAAATTGAAGAACACATTGCTATTTAGATATTAGTCACACTATATCCTGCAGAAGGTAAAACATTGGTGGAATAAGTCAAGGAAAAATCTACAATAGCAAGAGCTGAGACCTATTTATTTAGCAGAAGAGAAGGTAGGCTCATGCTCACAGGGGGATGTTTGGATATTTGTAGGCTCTTGAGCTATATATTGTCAATGGCCTTGTAGTATGTGCAGGAAAATGGGTCTTTCAAAACACACACTTTTCTAACTAGAGGAATCAAGCAAGAGAAAGAAATAAAAGGCTTCCAAATGGGGAATGATGAAGTCAAATTGTCACTTTGCAGAAGACATGAATCTTTATATGGAAAATCCTAAAGACTCCACACAAAAAACTATTAGAAACAATGAACAAATACAGTAAAGTTGCAGGATACAAAATCAATGCACAAAAATCAATTGTGTTCCTATATACTAACAATGAAATTTCAGAGGAAGAAATTAAAAAAAAAAATTCCAAGTGCAGCAAAAAGAGTAAAATACTTAGGAGTAAACTTAACAAAAGATGTGAAGGACCTCTACACTGAAAACTATAAGACATTATTAAAAGAAGTTGAAGGAGACACAAGGAAATGGAAAGATATCCCATGTTCATGGATTGGAAGAATCAACATAGTTAAAATGGACATATTACCCAAAGCAATATAGAGATTTAATGCAATCCCTATCAAAATCCCAATGACATTTTTTAAAGAAATAAAACAAAAGAATCATCAGATTTGTATG
>NW_017731380.1:6204658-6206943 GCF_001890085.2 Hipposideros armiger | reverse complement strand
CCTTAATGTTAAGGGAAGTAAAAGCAAAAATAAATGAATAAAACTATCTCAAACTAAAAACCTTCTGCACAGCAAAAGAAACCATCAACAAAACAGACGCAACCAACCAAATGGGTAAAGATATTTGCAAACAACACCTCCGATAAGGGGCTAATATTTTAAGCATATCAAAAACTCAACAATTCGACAACAACAAAAAAACAAATAATCCAACTAAAAAATGGTATAGGATCTAAACAGACACTTCTCGCAGAAAGACAAACAAATGACCAACAGATATATGAAAAAATACTCCACTTCAGTAGCTATTAGGGAAATGTAAATCAAAGCCTCAAGGAGATACCACTTCGTATCTGTTAGAATGGCTATTATCAATAAAACATGTAATAACATGTTGGAAAGGTTGTGGAGAAAAAGAAACCCACATATACTGCTGTGGGGAATGTAAATTCGTACAGCCACTGTAGAAAACATTATGGAGGTTCTTCAAAAATTTAAGAATAAAATTACCATATGACCCAGCAATCTCTCTTCTGGGTATCTACTCAAAAATCTGAAAACATTTATCTGTAAAGATGTATGTACCCCTATGTTCATTGCAGCATATTCATGGTGTCAAAGACATGGAAATAACAGAAGTGTCCTTCAATAGATGACTGGATAAAGAAGATGTGGTATGTATACACAATGGAATACTACTCTTCCATAAGGAAAGATGAAATACTGCCATTTGCATTTGAAGATCCAACATGGATGGATCTTGAGATGATCAAGCTAAGTGAAATACGTCAGAAAGAAAAAGTTGAGAACCATATGATTTCACTCATATGTAGGATATAAAACTGAAAGCAACAAGAAAGCAAACAAACAAACAAACAAACAAAAACTCATAGATGCTGACAAAGCGTAGTGGTTACCAGAGGGTAAGGGGGAAATGAGAGAAGTAGGAGAGGGTAAAGGGGGTCAAATATATGGTGATGGAAGATTGACTTTAGGTGTGAACACACAATGTAATATATAGATGATGTATTATAAAATTGTACACTTGAAACCTGTATAATTTTACTAACCAACGTCACCCCAATAAATTTAATGAAAATTAAAATAAGAAATAAAATCACACTTTCATATGGAACACTCATTTATGGTAATCTCTGTGGGATTTAGAGGAATAATTTAGCTATGCCATATAGATGCCAAACAAAACCTTTAGTTGCCAGTTCATATGTCAACTGGAATGTAAGGAAGAAATAGTCAGTTGTCATGAAGAGATGTGGGTGGTAAAGCCATGCACCAACAGGCCTCATCTGGTGCCTGAAGAATCCACTAGTATAAGAAACTACACCATCCATAACAAGAAAGGAATTGTTTGAAAACTTCTGAGTAAAAATCTCCCAAATAAAGCTCACAAGTATATTATATTGAACATCTACCCAAAGGCTGAAAATTGGAGTTAACTGTCATTGACATTTCATCTGCTAAGCTTTCCTTTCCTGTAAAAGAAACGTTCTTGGAAAATATAATTAATCATTCGGAACAGCAAATTTCTATTAAAGTGCCCTACCTGAATAGTCAGTGTTCATAGTCAATGTTCACACTGCTATGAGAGGGAACTCTTCTAAAGTTTTACATATGTTAACTCTTCTAATCCTACCGCAATTCTATATGGGGCTTCCTATTACTCTTCAAACTGTAGAGATGAAGAAACTGAGTCACAAAGAGGTTATGTGATTTTCCCAATGCCAATTGGGAAGTTAGTGGCAGAGTCACTAAAGGCTGGCTTTGGTTCTCTGCTGTTAGGCAGCATTTTTTACTGCCTCTCCACAGTTGAAACACTGAGGAGAAGTTTTAGAAAGCAGTTGAGCAATATATACTGAGAATCTTAAAAGCAATCATATTCTGGCATATTTTCATTGCAGCTTTTTTTTAACACAGAAAAATAAGATTGAAAATAATGATCAGCTATCTGGACATGATTATGCAAATTATAAGAAATAATAAAATAATAAACCAAATAAGCAAATGTACAGATATTGAATAATAGATATAGAATTTCTGATTTTAAAAGCAATTAATGAAAATGTATAAACACAATTCCATGCTTATTATGATTTGTCACTATACAAATTTAAAGCTGCAAGTAAATGGTACAAAATGTTGACAGTGAATGTACTTCAGCTGTGATAATGAGTCATTTTTTTCCTCTTTTATATTTATGCATTTACCAAATTCAGAATAACAAACACATTTCCTTTTAAATAAAAACTACTTTCAAAAACATACTT
>NW_017731380.1:6202353-6203303 GCF_001890085.2 Hipposideros armiger | reverse complement strand
AAAACAAACAAAAATATTTAACACATTCTCTGTCTTTTTCATCAACAAAACAAGAAAGTTTTGGAACATTGCTAATTTATATTATATGCTATCTAAACGAAGCCATTTCAATATGAATAAAATATTTTTATTTTATTATTTTATAAACATTAAAAAGAATAATTGATTTTATTTTATCTGAATAAATATACATGCTGTCATAAAATTCTAATGTTAAGCAGTCAACATTTTTAAAAACAGAATTAAATTTCTCCTTTTTTATCATATGCAAAGTTAAATAATACAAAAAAATTAAGTTTAGAGAAGGCTCCACTATGCCACTTCTTACTATCAGAAATGTCCTGTGAGATTTATAATATGCTTTTCTTATCTCAACATGACAAGTGTTACCACTATTGATGACCCTAAGTAATTATTGTATTATCTAAATGCATTTATATTCAAATAAGACATTTTAAAAATTACTACTGACTTGCTGTGTGACCTGAAGCCATTCACTTAACCTCTCTGTGTCTTGATAGGAATCACATTAAGATTAGTTATCCATACATGCTTTGCTAGCATATAGAGAAAATAAGAGAGAACCTGTAAACTAAATTAGGTGTTAAAATATGTCACACATATTCAAAGTGTTATTCAAATATGTAATCATAAACAGTAATGTCTATCAACATTAAATTAAATGATAAGCTTGGATATTTAAAAGTGGTTTTGTGTGAAATTTCAAAATTAAAATAAAGCCAAAGATTTCCCCCAATTCATAATACATATTAAATGTGTAGACAGAAGAAAAGAACTGGAGATTAAGCTGTTATTCAAAGTTGAATGCAATTTCCCACAGTAAAAATTTTAGTTTTCTTAGGATGACATTAGTAATCCTTTGACACCACTGGGGAATCGAGATTCCTGATTCCTAGCCTTAGCTGTGCCTTGAGGAATTGAGCTATACA
>NW_017731380.1:6200811-6201818 GCF_001890085.2 Hipposideros armiger | reverse complement strand
ATCAGCTGCATTCATCTGTTAGAGCACTACTGCAGTTTCTTCACCAGATGTGCATTCTTAATAAATTGCTTGTGGCCAGTCAATCATGAACCATTTATAATTTAAGCCATTTGTAATTTAAGCCTTACTCACATACCAAAGATTTCAGTGTTATTCATGTGCTCCTTTATTTGCTTTTACTTGCAAACTAACCTACACTTGGCTCCACCAGAAGCGATCATCCACCATCTGTCAATTTGAGACTCACTTGTCTTGGAAAGTGAAGCCTAGTGTTTATATATTGCAGGTATTATGAGCATTTCTCATCTGGCACCCTTCCATTGCTTCTCCATTCATTTTTTCTATTGTTAACAACCATCCTTTATGATGTTTTCTATGCTTTGTGACTTGTCTTCTACATAGATATTTTCAGCTTGACTACATTTTTGAAAGAAAAGTGGTGTCATCATATTCACCTTGTCATTTTTAAGTATGTCTGAAAGTAACGGGGACTTTGCCAGAATGAAAAAATACAGCAACAATTCATTGTGTAGAATTTTTTTTCAATTTTATTATAGAAAGAGATGGATATACTCATGAGATAGAATAATAAAAATTACATGTATTAATTGTCAAAGGAAATGTATTTTTATCTTGAAAAATAATTTTATTTCTCCTATCTAAAATCCTCTTGCATTGTGTTCACATAAAACTTTTTGATGAGAAACAGAAATAAGTAAATCTCAACATTCCTGTTTGTTAATGTTAGTGTATGTGGGTAGAAGGAAGTGCTGAATTAAACTTAAAAATAATATTATCTGAGGAGAGCTTTCTTCTTAAAAGTGGAGGTGGGTAGCTCCTAATTTGAACCACAACTGAAAGTTGAAAATGTACCTAAATCTGAAATGGGATAGATATAGTTTGTCTTAAAAATTCTATTAAGAAAATAACTTTGTGTTCTTTACATAAAAGCAATTAATAAAATAATTATCACCATGCCTTACTACACACAGTGAGATAATAAAAAT
>NW_017731380.1:6195803-6196921 GCF_001890085.2 Hipposideros armiger | reverse complement strand
ACACTTAAGAGTGAGTGGGATCTGTATTTAAACTCAGACTGTCTGGTTTGGGAGCCTAGGCCTTAACTGCTACACTAATGTGCCTCTCTAATTTCTTTGAATGAAAAAAATCTCAGAAGAACATCAATAGAGATCCAAGATGGCAGAGTAAATAAATGATTGCCTCATCCCATGAACACATCAAAATTACAACTAAGCTATAGAAACATCAGCCTGGAGAACAACCTAAAGTCTAGCTGAACAGTTTTATAACTAAGGATGTAAAAAAGAAGCCCATTGAGACTGGTAGTGGGGGCAGAGATGCAAAATAGGCTGGCCCCAAACTTCCATGTGGTGGATGAAAATTTGGAAGGCTATCTCGGCCACAGAAGTTCTCCACAAAGGAGTGAGAAACGCCAGCCCCCACATGAGTCTCCCCAGCCTGATGTACTGGTGGCAAGAAAGGAGCCTCCACAACATCTGGCTGTGAAAAACAGTGGGAAACCCACTGCATGAAACCCAAACATCCTCTTAAATGACCCTTGCAGGTATTCACTCTAGGCTCCAGCAGAGGGACTGTGACTCTGAAGGCATCGGAGTCATATGAGACAGACTGAGTTGTGTAACTTTGGGGTAAAGACTGGAAGGGCACTCCTTGTTTTCTCTGTATGGGCCCTCTTCCCAAACAGCAAGCAGACAGGTGCCATGTTTCTTGTGTTGAGCCCACCTCCACAGGCCAAATCTGAATCTGATTGGCCTGGTGAGCTCCATTGTTCCACCCTACTGACGCACTGAGTTCCTACCTCACTGAAATTGTATTCTACAGGAGGCTTTATTAGCTGGCAGGTGGTAGCAGGCTTGGGGTGTCCTGAAGTTTTGTGGAACTACCCCACGCCCAGTACTGGTGGCAGACATCCTCGTTTCTCAAAACAAGCAATGACCAACCATGAATTGTATTTATAGCTCCTACCAAGTACTCCCCTTATAGTCACAGGCAGTGACTGACCTGGGCCTGCACCAGAGCCCCACCCAAGAGGCCCCAGAAACAATACACTTGGATGTTGGCTTCAGACCACAGCAGAGAACCACCCAACTAGCCCCACAAGTGGCACACACAAAGGGCAGTCTCAACAAGCACA
>NW_017731380.1:6191916-6192708 GCF_001890085.2 Hipposideros armiger | reverse complement strand
ATGGATAAAGGAGGTGATACATACACACAATGGCATATTGCTCAGCCATAGAAGGGAATGGGTTCTTGCCATCTGCAGTGGCATGGATGAACCTGGAGGGTATTGTGCTGAGTAGAGCATCTCAGTGAAAGACAGGGCATAGATAGTGAAAGACAGATGCAATGTGATTTTGCTTATATGTGTAATCTAAAGAATGAAATAAACAAAACAGACTCATAGATAGAACATTTTGATTGTTGCCAGATGGAAGGAGTGTTGAGGGAGTGGGTGAAAAAAGGGAGGGATTAAGAAGTACAAATTGGTTGTGACAAAGTATTCATGGGGATGTAGGGTATAGCATAAGGATTATAGTCATTAATTTTGTAATAACTACATATGGTATCAGGTGGGTACTAAGTTTATCAGGTTGATAGATGGGAGGGGAGTTGAGGGCACAGTGGAAAAGGTGAAGGGATTAAGAGGTAAAAATTGGTAGTTACAGAATAATCATGGGGATGTAAAGTAAAGTATAGGGAATATAGTCAATAAAATGGTAATAAATATGTATAGTGCCAGGTGAGTACTAGACTAGTCAGGGGGATCACTTCTTAAATTATATAAATGTCTAACCATATGCTGTACACCTGAAATTACTATAAAATAATATTGAACGTCAACTGTAATTGAAAAATTAAAAAGTGGGGGAAAGGTGAAGGGCAATAAATTGTCCAAATTTCCAGGTATAAAACAAATAAGTCATGGGGTTGTAATGTACAGCAAAGGGAATATAGTCAAGAATATTGTGATAAACTA
>NW_017731380.1:6179813-6191726 GCF_001890085.2 Hipposideros armiger | reverse complement strand
ATAATAAAATGAATAATGTGAGCTTATAGGTTCAATGCTGATATTATATGAACAAAAACATTCTTTGTGTTAATGCCTGTATTTTATAATTAAAATTCTACATAGGTGCGAGCTATTTCTGTCTAGTTTAGCTCTCAATAACAAAAATAAATAAAATTACTTCCAAGCTCAGATGAGTTTCACATATTCCTATTAGCTGTCAATTTAAATGTATTCAGTTCTACTTATTAGGCTTGATTGAGGGTACAAGTACCTGAGCTTAAATTTATTTTAATAATCTAATACTTTAAGTCACCTTAGTAAAAAAATGTTAATGACATAGGATTCTAGCTTAGATGATTTTTTTTTCTTGCTTTCTGCTTTAGCCGCTCATCTCCAACAGTCAACACAATCCAATCTTTACTAGCACTGTTAGAATTGACATTGGAATCTGCACCAGTATTTGTCTTAATCCAATATTTGTCTCATTCCCAGTTCTTACTCTCAGTATTTACCTTATTCCCGAGTGTTTTAATTTTTGTATTTGTTATATGCCTTTTCTTCTCCCAAAGACTCATCTTATCTGGTTTCCTCTCATTGCATCTGTAAATGAAGGTGCAGCGTATGCATGTTTAATGCGGACATTGCAAAGTTCCCTATAATGACTAGATGAGCTCAGCAGGTGAATTCAGAATTACCAACTCATTGCTCTCAACTTTTATTAGTTTAAAGCACAATGATGAATAGTCATGGTGTATGGGCTTGGCTATTTCTCAGGTCTGGAAAAGAAAGGTAACTATAGATAGTTGGTTAAAGCAGCTTCAACATCAATCTCCCTTCTCTCTGCTTCTTTCCTTCTTTCTTGCTTACTTCCCTTTTTTTCCCCTACTTTCTTGAACTTTTCCCCCAAATACAAAGAATATTCACAGGAGAAATTTTATATTGGATTATTTAAACTATGCTAATACAGACCAAGAGAAGGGGAAACAATTCAAATCTCACACATTGAACAGTTAACATAAATTCATAGAGTGGCAAGATAAAAGAAGTTCATTAGGTTATTTTTAAAATTACTTGTATAATACAATAAAAGCAACAATATTGGATTTATCACAAAAATGAATCATGAAGGAATAGCCTTTGTGGCATAGGTCTTTTGATCGTGATTTATGCTAAAGAACTGAATAATTTCAGCAAATATAGTAAAAACTGAGAAAAATAATTTGATGAAATTTGTTATTTTCAAAATGGAACTGATTTTCCCTCAAAAAGTGAGTGGCAAACAGCACTTTTAATTTGCAGAAATAAATGTACTGTGTGTGTGTGTGTGTGTGTGTTTGTGTGTGTGTGTGTGTGTGTGTGCATAAACAACTTTTTTTAGCTTGATGGGAATAACATAATTGAGTAGAAAAAAAAAATAATGAGGTAAAAGTAAATGGTTGAATTACTGGGAGGAGATGATTTTCTGAAAACCTTAGAGAATCTACTCAGGGAAAGAAGAAAGATAACATCTGCGAATAGCTCATGGAGAACAAAGTCCTTCTTCCTTTGAAAATAAAAAGTGTGACTCATAACATATATGCATAGTGAAAATCCTCTTGTTGAAAAGGAATAGATGGATTTTTTTTATATTATACAACATTCAATGAGAAATTAAATGGGTCCCAGTAACCTAAGTTTAAATAGCATCACTGATTATACAAAAAAAGAATAAGGAGATATTTTCCCCTTGCACCAGTTATAAAATGATGAAGGGAACTGAACCTGGAGGCCCAAGGCCCCCGTGGATTGTCCTGCTGAAGATCTGTGGTGAATTACAAAAGGTACTATGGGGAATTTTTATGTACCACAACAAGGCATCCTCTCTATTCAAACCTCCAACACCTCTCCCATCCTCATTTTCAGGTGATGTATTTCAGAGATAAAAGTGAAGCAAATAGAAGAAAACACTTTATCAACTGATGCTTTTAAGCCATTTACTGCAAGTAGGTAGGCCTTTCCAAGATTTCTTAAAATGTTTGCATGTATAAGAAGTGTGCCTTGTTCCACTTAGCCTGGAATTGAAGAATAGATAAGGGAGAAGTACAATGGATAATTTTTGGAAAATGAGATTGATAGGGAGAGACATACTAAAACACTTGTGGAGTTGAACAATGAGAAAAACACTGAATAAAAAACTGAAACGTCAAATAGAGATGGAGAATGTGCAATATACAAGGAGGATTAAGATGATATGTCAACCTTGCAATTTTCCTGAAGACTGAGAGACCAGCATTGTTGGCAATTATTATGTTAACTTTGTAGCTCATAAAGCAAACATATTTCTGGGTCCAAGTGTTATACCTACAGATAAAAGTTATATTAGGGCAGTAGTCAAAAAATTTTTGGACTGTGCTTTCTATCAGCAAATACAAATTTTAGAGTACACTTCATAAACATATTTATCATCGATTGCCATATTAAACACACTTATAGTATAAAACCTACAAAAATAAAATGTGGAGCGGAGTAGAACTATACATGACTGTTTGCTATCCAGTAAATTGTCTTCTTCCTGTCATCAGGTCCCTTCCCACCCCAACAATGTACATACCTGACTTTGAAGACCATTAATTTAAAGTAATGGTCTGTAAAATACAGACTGATTGCCAGTTGTTCCCTACCATTTGATTTTTGCACATTTCATGAGTTAACAATGCATTTTATATTTAAATTTTTTTACATTTAAAAATTTTACATTTTAAAAAATGAAAAGAGAAATGTGATTTTGTGACACATAAATATGATATGAAATGTAAATTTCAGTGTCCATAAATAAAAGTTTATCTGCACACAGTAACATTAATTTGCTTACTTATTGTCTATGGCTGCTTTTCGGCTACAATGGCAAAAATGAGTAGTTAGGTCAGAGACCATATAGCTCATAAAGCCTTAAAAATGTACTATCTGACTCTACAAAAAATTCTTGCTGACCCTTTATTTAGAAAATAATGCCATGCTTCATATAAATCTCTTCCCTTCAGGTTACACAGGTTACATTTATGTTCAAGACCTTTCTTTTCATCAAATTAATAAAATGCATTGTTTCTCTCTACTTCCTATACTTTACAGCTGACACTCAAGTCAGATGATCCCAAAGGTTAATAAGTGTTGATTCTCATATGAAATTGGTGTTTACTTTGAACAAAACTATAGAAAACAAACCTGGAGCATCTAGAAACATTCATTGATTTTCATTACCCCTCTATCCCCAAAAAAAGTTACGCACATTTCACTCTACTTTTCTGTGCCTCTTCTGATTTATTATCCACCTTTCTCATCTTATCTTCAGAGAAGTCATGCTGCAAATTTGACATTCTTGTCCGCTTGGCCTTCCTGTTTTTAACCAATGGGTGACACCAGGAGAAGAATGGGCAAAGGACTAAGTATGCACTCGTATTTCCTAGTTTCTTCCCTAGGCTGCCTGCCTTCATGCCTTGGGCTGAGATTATGGTGATAAAGGCAGCACTGTAGTTCAACATTTCTTTAGAACTGATTCAAAGAACTGATTCTGAAGCTGAACATCCACAAAATGGAAAATGAAGTGATAAGTATTAATAGGTGTTAATA
Organism: Hipposideros armiger; assembly: GCF_001890085.2. Lineage (NCBI taxonomy): Eukaryota > Metazoa > Chordata > Mammalia > Chiroptera > Hipposideridae > Hipposideros > Hipposideros armiger. The sequence goes on along the minus strand of NW_017731380.1, from coordinate 6,188,138 downwards.
TAATTCGTATTTTCTTTTAGAGCTTACAAAATGTCAAAGTTTTTTCCTTTATAATCTTATGGATTTCCCCCTATTTAAAAAATGGTTCTGCTTTCTCTGTAACAAAAGTCATCATGCAAAAAGACTAGAATTCATTTAATATGGACATGTATAAATTATATTTGCATATTAGTATGCATATGAATTTCTTGTTATGATTTACATATTGAGAAAGAGAATAAAATGATAGGGGAATAAAATTGATTAAAAAATTAACTGGTTTACAAATATACATCATGTTCCATGAATGCCACATCTCTGATGAGCATAAGGGGCTTCTTTCACCTTTCTTTCCATGAGAAGAATATGCCATTGCCTGATAATGTGCTGGATCAGTGACGTAGTGATGAGAAAGAGCTCAGTCTAAGATCTCTGTATTTCACATCGTTTCTTAGAATAGATATTTTCTTCTTGGAATAGAAATTTTCTTGAATTGGCTAAAAAAGTCATAGACTCCATGAAGCCGTCTGTAGTACCATCTGGAAAGGGAATTAACAATCTGGAAAAATAGTCTGTGGTGGAATCCTTTGCACTTCACTGTGCCGGAGAGCACAGACCAGTTGCATGTTAACAGATGTGCAAAATCTTTTGCAAGTTGCCTGTTATGCTTCCATGGAGTCAAATGAAATAAGATAACAAATTTGCTCTATAAAACCAAAGATGAAAAGTATGAATTCGACAACTGCAGTTTTTATTAGTCTTTCATAGGATATTACATTCCTGTAGCAGATTGTTGAAATATGTTCACATTAATGGATCCATTGACAAATTAATATGTTAATGAATAATGTTTGTGAAAATACCAAGAAAGTCACCATCCAACAAAGTGACAGCTAAAATATGAAGTTAATTTAAAAAATTAACAGTAGTGAATGACCTAAAATTATCTTTTTAAAGGGTCTAGACATAGTAGAAGAAAGTTAAGCTATAAAGTTAATTGCAAGCAGCTATTTCAACTGGAGTCCTGATATTAAAAATAATACTTAAATATGTGATTTCTACCCCTTTTCTAATTTCTTCAGATATTTCCTTAATTGTTTTACTTTTTATAATAGTCTACCACTCCTTATAAAATGTCTTCTTTCAAGTATGAACATATTCTTTAGCTAATAAAATGCAAGAAAGAAAACACCAAAACAAGCTGTCTAGACCCAGCCTTCTGCTCTTATGTAGCCCACCAGTTTTCATTTATTGAAAACTGTGTCTACTAAGTAGTATTTTTGAAGTAGAATCTTTGTTTCCATTTCTATTTTATAATTGTAGTTTTACACTCTTCTGAAGTTAATATATCCAACCTCTATAAATATACTTAATTCAAATGTTATATTCTAAACACTGAAATAAACAAATTTGACTGAATATGTAAGTTTTCTTTAAAAGATTTTATTTTTATTTTAGTCTAATATTTTGATGGTCACATCTGCCTTTATTGTGGGTAGCATGTGGGACACTTCCAGCAGTAGTAAAAATTTAATTTACAAAAGCAGGGATTCAGTGAGGCACTTTGTTAGAATCTCTGGGAGTGCATATGTAGATGCTGACCCAGAGCAGCAGGAAGAGGACCCCAAAGCCCATGAAGAGTGAGGTCATCAAGGACATGAGGAGTTTTTTGTAGATATCACAAGTGTACTTGGTGGAGCTGATCTCATCAATAAAGAACCAGGCAGTAAAGAACATTCCAATGGCCAGCAGCACCATGGTCAGATGGGGGAAGACAGCCATTTACACTGGCCTGGTGTATCTCCTCATGGCCTCAAGTTCCAATTTTTCAGGCTCAGAGTTAAAAAGCTATGCCCTTTAATCTTGAGAAATAAGAACAAAGTGGGAGGTATCACACTACCCAACATCAAATCATACCACAAGTCTATAATAATCAAAACAGTCTGGCACTGGCATAAAAACAGACACATAAATCAATGGAACAGAATAAAGCCCATAAATAAATCCATTCATATATGGTCAAATAATCTATGACAATGGAAGCAAGAATTTACATTGGGGTAAAGACATTCTATTTAATAAATGGTGCTGGGAAAACTGGACTGACACTTGCAAAAGAAAAAGAAATTAGACCACCTTCTTACACCATACACAAGAACAAATTCAAAATGGACTGAAGACTTAAATGTAAGACCTGAAACCATAAAACTCCCAGAAGTAGGGAGTAAATTTGCAGACATTACCCTGAGTAATATGTTTACTGATATATCCCCTTGGGCAAGGGAAGTAAAAGAAAAAATAAACATATGGGATGACATCAAAAATAAAAGTTTTTCACAGCAAAGGAAACCATCAATAAAACAAAAAGGCAGCCTACAGAATTGGAGAAGATATTTGCCAATGATATATCTGATAAGGGGTTAATATCCACAATTTATAAAACACTCATTCAACTCAACACCAAAAAAAAAAACCCAATTAAAAAATGGACAGAGTACATGAAGAGATATTTCTCTGAAGAGGACATACAGATGGCCAACAGACATATAAAAAAATGCTCAACCTCACTAGTCATTAGAGAAATGCAAATAAAAACCACAGTGAGGATCCACCTCACTCCAGTCAGAATGGCTATCATCAATAAATCAACAAATAACAAGTGCTGGTGAGGTTGTGGAGAAAAGGAACCCTGGTGCACTGCTGGTGGGATTGCAGATTGTTGCAGCCATTATGGAAATCAGTATGGAGGTATCTCAAAAAACTGGAAATGGAACTACCATATGTCCCAGCAATTCCACTCTTAGGTATTTATCCAGAAAAATCCAAGATGCTAATTCAAAAAAATACATGCACTCCTATGTTTATTGCAGTGCTATTTACAATAGCCAAAACTTGGGAACAACTGAAATGCTCATCAGTAGACTGGATTAAGAAACTCTGTGGTACATTTACACAATTGCTGGAGACCAGCTCCCGCAGGTCCAGGGGTTCCCTCAAGTGGAGGCGGAGGCGGCGAGGAAAAAGGAGGAAAAAGGAAAAAACGCGCGGAGACACAGGAGCACTTTTTCAAGAAGAGAAGTGTCTCACTTTATTCTTACAGTATGGCCCTTTTATACAGGGCAGTTGACCTTTTCCAGAGTTAAACTTTTGCCCTTTTGGAAGTTGTTTTTCTCAGAGCTTTTCTTCCTCCTGATGTTTCTGTTACAGGGTACAGCCTGACCTGTTCTATGCTAATGACTAACTTATCCTAACAATGTTTCAATCTCTACCTATAATGGCTTTGTGGCCTGGAGCAGAGTTTTGTGCCCTGGCCTAAAGGATGTTTACTACTTAGCAATTATTTCAAATACTACTGGCTAAACAGGATCTTAAGAATTATAAGGTGCATAACTTGTCTATTACTAAGAAACTAACAGCAAAACAGAATTATCGCAATATGTCTAAAACTCACTTATTTAGTTAAGATAAACTGAACAGCCAATATAAGAAGGGGTGTCAGATCTTCATCCTACTGGGGGGCATCCAAAGGGGAATTTAAATTTTTTTTAAGATATAAAGCAGTATCTGTTTCTCAGTCAGAGCTTCAGAATTTGTCACAATTGCAGTGCGCTTGGCCATGTCAAACACTGAGGTGCAGCCCAACACACAATGGAGTATTACTCAGTTATAAAGAATGAAATTTTACCACTTGCAATGATATGGATGAACCTAGAGAACATTATGCTAGGTGAAATAAGTCAGTTGAAGAAAGACAAACACCATATGACCTCGCTTATATGTGGAATCTAAAGAAATGAATAAATGAGCAAAGTAAACAGAAATAGTCTCAGAGATATAGAATAACTGATGGTTGCTAGATGGGAGGGGGGTGGTGTGAGGGAGAAGGGGAAAGCATTAGCATAAACTGGTAACTACAATATTGTCACGGGGATATGAAAGACAGTTTCATATAATCAATAATGTTGTAAAGATTTTGTAGGGTATCAGATGGACACATATCTTATTAGGGAGACCGCTTCATGGATGGTGTAGATGCTTGACTACCGCACTGTACACCTAGAGCTGAAGCTGAATAATATTATATGTCAACTATAATTTAATATATTATCCTGTGACTATAGATATGATATGGAGTACACATAGAATATGGAGTACAGTATAGGGAATAGAGTCAATGGAATTGCAATAGATATATGTGATGTCAGAGTGACAATAAATTGGGGGAGGGGGTTATCACTTTGTGAGGGATGAAATGTCTAACTATTACATTGCTTTGCACTGCTGAAACTAAAAAACAAAGAAACAAACAAAACAAAAAAAAACTATGCCCTTAATAAAGTAATTCTATTTATACAAATCAATCTACACTAAAATGCACACATGCATGCATTCCTCAGCATTTAACAATTTTTTTTCAAATAATCACCAAGCAATGACAGACTATCAGAATAAACATACCGGTAATAGGCTACAGAATAATAAAACAAAACAAAATAGCAACAAAAAATACACAAAAACATTGAAAAATATACTAACACAATCACAGTTATATCACAGTTATTTTTTTAAGTTTATTTTCTTCAGCATATTGTCTTCAAACAATAATTCCACCTGTGTGTATAATTTTCAAATAAGCATTTTTCACATCTTATGAAAATTATTTATAAACATAATTTTAAATGACAGAATATCACCCCACTATAAGAATTTCCATAACTATACATAAGCATATTTGCTTACTAGGCTATAATTTTTTTATTTTAATAAGAAAAGATTGGATATTACCTAGTTGTCTTCTACTTGAGATAGGTTGAAAAAGTTGTGATATATTTTAACAATGGAATATCATGAAGTCAGTATCATTGACAGTGTGAATGAATATTTCTTTACAAAAAATAGGCTTATTAATTGGAGTAGATTTGAATTATTCTCACATTTAACTCACAATTTCAAATATAACATCAAATGGAAACAAAATTATTTTTGTTAACACAGCTTCCAAATCTAAGTCATAAACTTTGTCTAACGCTAAAATTAATAAAAATTAACTTATTTTAATAGTGAAATATGTAAATGTAAATGATGTTAGATAAGTGGAGTAGTAAACATAAAATAATTTTGCATCTGCCAAATTTTGTAATTGTAAGTAAAAACAGTAGAGTCTAGGAAATTTAAACAGGAGCTGAGAGCAAGAGATTCTGGCTTGAGAAACATTCAAGTAGGATAAAAAAACAAAATCAGGATTCATTTGATGTACTCGTAGATACCACGAGCATGGCTCCTAGACACACACTCTAATTTTCCTACTCTCTCCTTACTACTTCCTAGATTGGTCTCTGATCATATAGCTGGAATGGCTCCCACTGCTATGTCTTAAAACCAAATGTATCTGTCACTGCTTGTCACCACAATTGACTCATGGGATCTTTGCTTCCTCACACCGTTTACCACTTCAAATCTGAACTGTGATTGTGAATAGGTAAAAAAAAAAAAAACAGCTGGCAGAAATGGTACTTTAACTACCCAGAATGCATTGAACTCCAACTGAAACTTAAAACAAGCTTGCTAAAAATAAGTTCATAAACAAAAAATTATAAATTACTTGAGGTGGTAATATAAGATCAACACACACTGCATTGCAAATTAGTGCATCCAAAAACTTTAGACAGAAAAATATAAAAATCACATAATAAAGTATCTGAAATTTAATTGATATAAAATAGAAACCATAATAAAAGGTAAGATGCTGTGAAAAAAGAAGAGGCATAGTTTGAAAAAGAATGGATAGAAATTTTATACATGGAAAAAGTCTTATAATGTAATTTTAAAACTCAATGGGTAGAAAAAATTCTATATTGGGCAGCCAAAAATAAAATTAACAATTTGCAAGACAAAGAAGAGGAAATCCTCATTTTGAAGCCCAGAGATAAAAAAAGAAAAAATATAAAGGTCAAAAAGATATAGAATAAACAGGTCCAATATACAGAGGATTCCAAAAAAATGGATACACATTGTAAGAAAGGAAAAAACTGTTTTAAAATTGTAATACTCGATATATACCAATAACAAAGATGAAGACAAGTCATGTGTATACATTTTTTGGGGACCCCCAGTAGGTCCAAGGACATTTAACATAAAGAATATTAACAAATGGAATGAGATGATAATTAAAGATACTGACCTAGCATTAATAGAACCATGAATCTTCAAATGTGGAAAATATATCTTTCACATGATAAATTTAAAAATACACAGATACATTGTAGTAAAGTGGTAGAACACTAAGTATAAAAAGAAAGTTATTTAAAATACCAGGAAAAATTTAATTACTTTTACAGAATAACAATTGTACTAGCAAGTGTCTTTACACAACAATTGGTGCTTTAAGATTCTTCAGTAATATCAAAGAGCTCAGAAAAAAAAATATTATCAGTTAAGAATTCTACACCTTTATAAACTGTTATTCCAGAGTGAGGGAAAAGTAAATATATTTTCAGACAAAAAGGACTGAGGTTATCCCTCACCAAACCACATTAAATGAACTTCCGAAGGATATTTTTTCAGAAATAAATGAATCAAGGAGGAAGAAATGGGAAGTTAGAAGCATGGTGAAAGAGAGAAGTTGACAAATATTGTGATAGGATGCCTCATTTCCATGCTTTGTATTTCCATGTTGACAGACATCTACTATGTGCTCAGCCTCTTCCCCATCCTCTCAGTTCCATCAGTCGGTGAAAAGAGTGGGCTACAAGTGGTGAGTTTTGCAGAGGTGGATAACTATCTTTGACTCTGTATCTTTCTTTCCTTTGGTGCTCTGCCTGCCTGCAAACTACTCGTACTTGTAGCCAGCCCTGTGATTCCATGATATAAGCAGTGTGAGTATGTGTATGAGAAGCTTGTAATTTTCCAACACTGTCTCTGACCAGTGGGGAAATTCAATTTGGGAGAGAGCTAGGAAGAATACTTAGCTTATACAATAAGCTATGTTTTCCATATTGATATCATTAGTGATATATAATGTACTCATCTAACTGACTTGATTAGTCTCCATTTGCCTGACTTCATTTCTTAATTAGTTTCTAATTGCTTGTTTTCAAAGGGAATATTATCAACTTCTGGTACAAAGACTAGGAACTTCAATAAATTGACTTGGAGAGCTATTTGGGAAGCAAAATACTTGAGTTTGAACTATATTCAGTGAATCTTTAAAGTTTAAAATTTGGTAGGGGATTGTTGTATGAGATTTTGATCTTGTCAGATTAACTGGAGTTTATGATGGCTCTGTACACAGTATTTTTATTTTAAGTTAAATCTGCAGGGATAAACCCTAGGATGCATGAATGCTTGAATCACAGTCTTCACATGTGGATGGTAGAACTTAACAGTCTTCCAGACGTGGGACTGGCTTCCCAAGTCCTTAGCAATTAGAAATGGTGGACTCAAAAATTGAATCATACAAAAAAAAGTAGATATGCATGCTCTTTAGACATTCGAGTGTATTTCGCTGCCTTTATTGGCTTTCTTATCCAAAAACAGTTGTTTCGTGTTAAGAGCTCTATTGAACATATAGTTTTATTTATTTATTTATTTATTTATTTATTTATTTATTTATTTATTTATTTATTTATTTATTTTATTAGTAGTAGTAGAGGGAGGGAATGGAGTCAATAGAACATATAGCTTTAAACTTTAGGTGTCAGGCAGTGCCAGATGAACTGTCCCCATGTTTCTTTCTCTTTAAATGTTTGAAACCACATTGGAGATCAAGAGAGGAAACTGTGAAAGAGACTAACCTAGGTTTTTATAATTAGCCTACAAGATGAAAGAAAAGGGAGGATATTAGAATTAGAATAAATTTACAGATCTGTCAAAGGATAAAGAAAGCAAATCAATTGTTATGAGTATAAGTAAAAAGCATGTTCACAAATACAGAAGCCAAGATCAGTGAGATAATGCTGTTGAAAAAAATTGAGAGTTGGGTGGAAGAAGCTATAAACTAATTTTATAGTTGCTTATAGCAAGGAATTAATGCATATTGTCTGACAAGGGGCCAACAATGTATTATGTGGTATATAAGTATGAAGGTAATCAATAAAAATAAAATTTCAAATGGAAAACAATGACTAAGAAACTAAAGTAGTGAAATAATGGATCGTATTATGGAGTTAAAGGAACATTAAAGGGATTAAAATCAACTAAAGAAAAATTGTTCAGGGCCAGCTGAGTGGCGCGCTGGTTAAGAGCTGGCTTGGGACACCAGAGGACCCTGGTTCGGATCCCACATATGAGGGCCAGTGACACTGCCCTCCACAGCTAAGATGCTGAACAACAGCTCAACTTGGAGCT
>NW_017731380.1:6175531-6178288 GCF_001890085.2 Hipposideros armiger | reverse complement strand
TTTTTTTTTCAAGTTGCAGAAAAGGAGTTTATTAGAAGTAAAAATACACTTCAAAGAAGCAGAAACGCGCCCAAGGAGTAGAGAATGGCTCAAGGGCCATTACTAGAAAAGAAAGTACACTCCAAAGAGTTTGCAGCAGGCCAAGCAAAGGAAACTCAAAAAGCCAGAAGCTAGGACATTTTTATTTTCCGGGAATAAATTCAGTTTGGTATAGATGTGTTTCCTTTTTTTATATTACTGTATTTAATTTGTTAACCACCAGTTTAAAAAAAAATTCATATAAATTTTATTACAAATATTGGTCCACAAAATACTTTCATTATAACTATATAAAGTTTTGAAATGAAGTTTATGCTGGCATAAAAAGAGATGAAAAGTGCTCAAGTGTTAAACTACTTGAATATGGTTTACTTTTCTATGCAAAGATTTTTAATACGTGATTCAATTGCCTTAATAGATAATAGAGTATTATGTGTTTTGATTTCTTCTTTGTTAGTTTTAGTAATTTGGGGTCTCAATATATATATGGCAATTTTATGCAAATATCAAATGTATTGGTATAAAATCGTTTAGAACATCTTACAATCTTTTTTTAAATTGTCATTAAATCTTCATATAGTGATTTTGTTGCTCGATGTTGTTTCTCCCTTCTTAGGCACACAAATGTTACTAAAAGGCCCTGTATTTTGATTTTTATGTTTAGTATTTTATGGCATCTTCCTTGGCTTGTTTAATCCTGCCTTCCTCCCTTCCTCCTCTTCCCATCCCTACCTCACTTCTTCTTTCCCGCATCTTTCCCTCTTTCCCTCCTTTTCTCTCCCTTTTTCATCTCTCTCCCTTCCTCCCTCTCACTCTTTTGCTTTTCCTTCCTTTTTAAGTCTTTATTCTGTCTTGTTTATTATAAAGATTATGATTCTTAGTTTCCTTTCATTTGTGTTTCCCTAGTATATTTTGTCCAGCTTTTCATTTTTAATCATTCTGAATAATCCTTTATTCTATGTGCATCTTTTATATTCAGCTGAGTTAGATTTTCCTTTTTTAAAAAATCTGGTTGTGACTTTTTGTTAATTGTTGGAGATAAGTCACTAAGTTACTGAAATGATATATAATTTATCTTAATTTGTTCATATTAACATATAAAAATAAGAAACTTTTAAAATATAACATAATATAGTATAAAATACTTTCATGTTTATTTTTAGTGTATATTTTATTTCAGAAGATTTGTATTTTTTCTAGTTGTAATTTATATAATACTCTTAGCTCCTATTTATTAAAATATGTTTTCTATCAATTCAATGATATCTTTCAAGTAGACTCTGAGGGAAAAATTACAGCTTATTTTTATAATGATTATCACATCATATGTATATATATATATATATATATATATATATATATATCATATTATTATAGTCCTCTCTATAAAATATTTTATATTTTTTTTCTATTAAAAGTAATAATTACATTTTAACAACTTTTTTCCCTTTCTTCTCACCAACATCTAATTTACTTCCAGTTAATATCTGTGAATAACTTTAATTAAGTATATTCTACATTTTACACATTCTTACTTTTTTGTTATCTGTATTATACAAATTTTTCATCGAATGAAATTTACATTATATTCTATTTATCTACATCATCTAATGCTGTGTGTTTATTAAAACTATCAATACCACCAACATTTATGTCAAAACTGCTTCTATATTTTTATCTGAAAGTTATTCTTTTCAAGATTGTCCAGAAAACATTTATCAGAACAATGTTATCTGAACTCACAAATGCACACAAAATTGACTTGAACTTGTAAGTGACTTAGTCATTTTGTAGGTTTCTAAACAAATATTTTTCTTTATTTTTAAAGTTCAATAAATTTACTAAAATAGGTCTTGGTGTTGACTGTTCAAAGTGTAACTTCTATAGTACATGGCAAGTCTTTTCAACTTGCACACTCAATTTTATTTTAATTCAGAAAGTCTTGCTGCATTATAATTTTTGGAATATGCCTTATTTCCCTTATTTGACATTTCTTCCTAAAGGACCTCAATTATATTTACAGTGGACTTTTGCATGTCTTCTCTCTTCCTTCATTTTTCTCTTAACCTATATTTTTTCTTAATCATTTATCTCTTTTTCTATATTATTCCTACGTTTATTTTTTATTTCCATCACAGTATTTTCCTTCTTTTTGTTCTTATTGTAGTCTTTTTTTTTTTTAAGTTTACACAATTCATTTAATCCTCCCATCAGTATTTTAAGTTCAAAGGTTTCCAAAAGCAAAATGAAACAAACCAATAAAAACTCTTGGCCACTGTGTTGCATTTTTTTTTTCTTTTACTATCTTCTTTTGTCCTCTTACAAACTATCTTATGTAGGCTCAGAAAAGTATCATTACCCCCATTTAATAAATAAGCTAACTGAGGCATACAAAGAATGCATGACTTGCCGAATACCATGCAACAACTTTTCACAGAGGCAGGATTAAAACCCTAGAACCTGAAGTTCTTGATTCTTTGGCAATTTCTCCCGCCTGCTCATATTGCTGCTCCTCAAAACCATTCACACAGGTGGCCAGTAATTTAGTCTTGATTTCTAAATGTTTTTGTTAATTTTTTTCTTGGTACTTTTTTTCTCAAATATTTATCTCTTTATTTACTTGCTTTCTATTCATTTTTATTTTCTATTTGTATTACTATATTCTCCTTGCTCTTGTGGTCATTGTAGCTTAGACTTGATTTCTAGAATTTTTCTCTT
>NW_017731380.1:6173777-6175335 GCF_001890085.2 Hipposideros armiger | reverse complement strand
TTCTCAACAATATACTTTGAGAGAGTATGACAACAATCTTCATTTTCCCATGTTTATGAGGTTTGAATTTTATCAAAACTTTTAAGAGAAATTTCATGAATGAGAGAAGGAGGTGGTAGATTTTCTAATTTCACTAATCAAGAACTACATATTCTATTATTAATATAATTTTTTTTTGGAGTTCTCTCAAAGACATGTTCAGCCTTCTGAGAACTGTTTCTCAAAAAAACCTTCTACTTAACTCTTATGTCTGAACTTTTTTTCCCTTTTTACATCAGTGTTTCTATTATACTCTCCTTTTCAATTTCCAGAGTCTTTTTTCTCCCATAGTCTTAAGGTGTCTATCTGTTTTGAAAAAGAGTATTTGGAATACTTTTGAAATGCAACCAACTATCTTGGTTTTCTTCAGACTGCTTTAACACTAAAATTACTGCATCCAGGGAAGCCCTTTACTTAAGAGAAAATCGAGAAGTTTGGTTACCCAACCTCAATATTTATTCTACTCCAATACTAGGCTAGTAATCTCATCAACTTGATGTCTGTTCTAGTCTTATAGCCTCAAGTTCCTTAATGAGTTCCTTCAGTCTTTTCTGTACTCTCTTACATATTATTAGAGTTTGCTAGACCTTTTTCTAATTTTACTGTTCTTTTTCTTGTCTATTTGCTTAGGATTCCATTCTTCTTTTTGGTGGTAGCTCTTTATTGGCTATGTTTGTGTGTGTTCTGATTTGGTGGTAATTAGGCCCTACCCACTCATGTTTTATGGTGTCTAGGTATACCTTATCTATTATCCCTTATTTCTCTTTCTTTGTCTTTCTTTCTTTTTTTTCTTTCCTATTATGTTAGTGGATTTGGTAGATTTTAAAAAATATCATTAAAATCATCCTGTCCTGACTCAAAATTCTCAGGAGTCATAAATATATGCTTCTAATGAGTATCTTTTGATATCTTACTGTAGCATAGAAGTGCCACCATTATTGTGATAATCAGCAATAGAATATGGTGAGACAACTCTAGCATTGAAATTTTGCATCAATTGGTTATTTAATTTTATCTTTTTTTTTTTTTGCATTTAATCTTTGAAGAAGGAAGTATTTACCACTCAATTCTCCTTCCCAAGTGGAGACTGGGAGAAAAATAAAATGTTAATTTAGCAAAAACATTTCCAGTGGATTTTGAAATGTTTGCATAAATCTACTTAAGATTCATTACAGATTCTCTGCCCTGAATAATACAATAGTCTTCAGATGCACAAAATTGGCCTTCTCCTTCTAACATCCATTAATCCCTTCACAAGATGACTTACTTTAACAGCATAAAATTACTCCAAATAAAGAGCTTATTTGAAAGTGCAGAATCTATTGCAGTCAGTGCTAATAAAATAAAAACCTTTAGAGTAAGAGTTAGTAACATTTTTAAAAAACGGATCCCCAATGGATGGTGTATTTAACTATCATAAGTGCTTTTAATATGAAGAATTTCTTCAACAATTAAGCCTCTTGAACAGGTGACCCTTGTCTCATTCCTGATTTCCTCTAATTTTAGCATCTTGAACAGT
>NW_017731380.1:6137409-6168622 GCF_001890085.2 Hipposideros armiger | reverse complement strand
GTTTTTTGAAAGCATCTGGGGCTCCTGCTTTTGGGCCTCAGCTTTGTTAAGTATGCCTTCAACAGAGAGATTCTGGAATATTTAACAGAATCAATGCTGTTAACATAGTAAACAGTAATATTTGAAATAATAACAATGAGTAACAGCATGCTATAGTTCCTAAATACACACTTGTCTGATGAAACTCATTTATTAATGGGAATCAGAAATAAGTGATATATATATATATATATATATATATATATATAATATTAACATATTTAACAAAGAACTTCCTCAAGTGAATATCCTTCTATTATATATGTGGAAAAAATAGAAGAATTGAGGCCCTTCAAAATTGCTTACCCAGATGGCGCACACACACACACACGCACACACACACACACACACACACACACACACACACACACATATATATATATGTAAATTTTTTCCAAATTGTTTAAAAGTAAATATCTATTGCTACAGAAAAGAGAAGGTCAAGCAGCGTCATGACTAACCACCTGGTCACACAAGGACATGGAAAACGCAGCCACTTTCTGAGGCTTATGTAAAAGTCACTTTGCTCTTTGGAAGCGGGAATCTCTGCCCGAACCCATTAGGCTTCCACCTCATGTTCTTAGACTCACTTCTGCCTTTCTTTATTCAAGCCTTATCCCTCAGTGTCGATGTTGAACTCGCCGCCCAGAACCAGTAAGCCTCTTCCTTGTAGTTGGCCCATGGAGTCATCGGGTTAAGGGTGCATCTATTCCGTCCCTGATAAATGCCAGTTTATCTGGCCCATTTCTTTTGTGTGTCTCTCAGTTAGATAGCAGGGTTAGAACATATCACATCTTGTATTCTCCATGTCTCTTTTATTTTGGAAAGCTTTTGAGGGCTTAACATTTCCCTGTTTCTTGTTGCTCAGGCCAAACCATTCCCTTCTGAATCTCTGTACTAGTGGCCTCTTGCCTCCTACAGCAAATCCAGGCTTCCTCTTGTCATCTTCAAGGAACCCACCTCTATCTTGCCTTTCTGTCCTTGTATGCGCTGCCCTAGCTGTTACTTTTATCTCTGCTCAATTTTAACCATGTTAACAGAGTAGAATCATTGTAACAGTTAAGCAGGAAGTCGAATGATATCAAAGACAAGCTGTTTGGGTTTAAAAAGAATGGGATCCAAATTTTTTCCATTTTAAAGACCTAATAAATATTTACTGAGACTTTAACGTCTTACGACATAAATATCTTCCAATTCACCAGACATGGAGTATCCAAACATGAGTGAATGTTTATATATAATGTCAGTTCAACCAGCTCAAGCTTCTAGAACATTTTCATTTAGACTGTGTATGAATTTAAAAGGACCACTAAGGTATATGTTCCAAATCCCTTACTTTTCTTCCCATCTTCTGTTAGCTGATTGAATCCCCTTTTATATGCTACTTACAAATAACCTTCTAGTCTGCATAAAGCCTTGCAAGCATTTTTCTCTTTGAAAACTTGTTTAGTTTTTAAGTAGTTCTATTTAAAGAAAGTTTTTTCTTAACTTGAATTGAAATCTGTCCTCAGTAACATTCAATTGTTGAATTTTATTCTCATTTCTGGAATCATACAAATCATGGCTAAATAAATTTTTGCACAGTCTTCCAAATATTTTAAAATATTTATTGTGTCTTGCCGAAATTCTCCAGGATAAATAAACTCACTACTTACACTAAGCATTTGTAATTTTGGGAGGTCTTTCACAATGCTGCTTTGTGTGCGTTATTCCTATTTATTAAAATTCCTCTCAAAATGTGGTGCCCCAAATTGCATATGATGGTCTAACCACATCACACTGATAATGAAGCTAAACAAAATTCCAATGTATTTTACATAGTTTTTTTTTTTTCCAACACAAGACTTCTTCATTGTGTCCTTGTAAATTTAGACATTTTTAGACTCGAGATTAAGGTGAAGTTATATTAATTACTACTACATTTTAACCCTATTGGATTATCTATTTATTTTTGCCTGTCGAGGTTTTTTAAGATATTGGCAGCAAGTGAACATTTTCTGTATCTCGTTCAGACTCATGCAATTCACAAATGTGATTCATATGCTGTCTGAGTGCTCAGTAAAGTCCTTAGTAAAATAGTGTACAAAATTTAAAATTTTATTTTTTACAAACCTAGAAATTTATGTGGATTAAGAGGACAAACTTCAATTAATCTAAAGAACCACAGAATATGAAAACTCCTGTTTTTAGCTATGATGATAGTGAAACTGTTATAATACAATATTTAGATATTTAGAAATAGTAAGTTTATGCATTTTTGCAATTATTTATTTTCTTGTATAATTTTCATCTTTAAAAAACTGTAAAATATTACAAAATTTGAAATATATGAACTTATCTCTCCAAAGAAGTTACGTTCATAGTTTCTAAAGAATTCTGTTGGACGAGAACATATTCCTAAAACTTCTTCTAAATGACCCTTTTGGTACAGAGACTATCAATTCAGTAAGACCTAAATAAGCACCAAAGTAGAATTATAAGAGGAAACTAATATTAATTCAGTTACTGGTTTGAAAGTAAGGATTTCTAGACTCATTATACAACCCCCCGATACAAGTATCAAAAAACTTAGTTGAAAAGATGCAATTCCGGGTAAATAGACCCAGTCATTTCATTTAGATTCACCTGTGGCTCTGGTTAACTCACTTTATCCCCTGTCAAGTTCACCTAATTATAGTAAAACTAATGATATGTCACCTCTTTCAAGGGAATTTTTGAGAGTTAATGAATGTGCAGTGAGCAATTTAAGGATCAAACACACTGGGCAAAAGACAATTTTTATTATAGTGGATACTCGCAGCCTTATGTAATCTGCCAGTCTAAACCATTTGTGGCTTTGGCACATGCTTACTGAAAATAGCAGACCAGTTTGTGAGCTGGCACAATCTCAACAGAGCAGATGGACGTGCAATGAAATAACTAGCAGAGAGACCTTGTTTCAACATCAAATATGTTGCCTTAGGGGCAGATTCCTAGGGAAGGTTGGTTTAGTGATACAACAGAGGTAATGTGGTATATCTCCTTTGCATTAAGCCTTCATTAATTTTTTTCCATCTCTTTTGGAAACTTGTATCAGGCATTCACTTATTTCAGATATTGAAAAATCATATTTGAAAGTCATGATGGCTTGGATCCTTCTAATATATTGATAGTTAAGAGTTTTGAAACACCACTGAAGAATAAGGTTTAAATAATACTTGCAATTTTTTTATTCTTTTTTTTTTTAATGAGAAGAAACTAGTTATATGGCCTCTCGAGGCAAACGGGGGATTTACTGTACACTAGAGCAGGGGTTGGCAAACTGCGGCTTGCGAGCCACATGCAGCAATTTGGGTACCTACATGTGACTCTGAAGTAAAATTGAAAATGAAAATAAAACCATCATAGTTTCATTTATAAAATTTTTAAAGGATATTATTTACATAATGGTGATTTCATTTGTTTTATGGATCTCAAATAATTTTTAAATTGTCGTGAGGGACAGGAGTGGTTCTTCCATCTCAAAAGTTTGCCGACCCCTGCCCTAGATGATGATATCCTTCACTCAAAGTTTTGTAGTTTTACAGTGTCTTAGAGGAATGATGTTAACTGAGCTCTTAACTAAATCAAGATATTCCAGATATTTTGACTGGCTCTTTTGAAAAGTAATATATATACATGGCAAGTTAAAAAGAGTAGAAACTCATAGAAATTAACAGGAAGCTCATAATTTTCAGCTATCATCGAATGGGAACCCTACATATTTAGTGGTTAGCATTACAATAATCAGAGAAATCTATGTGAAATATACGTCTGCAAGGACAAACGCAAACATTAAAACTGACAATACAGTACACAGGTCAAGGAAATAAATTACTAAAGTGTTTCTTGGAATGACCTAAGCTTATGTTGTTCTGTAATAAGTTTTAATATAATATGTTAAAATATAAATCTCATTGCGATTGCTGGATACATTATAAGACCTTCACCACTGGGAAACTTTTTAAGAATTAAATTAAGAACAGAAACTAAAATAATGCATACATATGGCAAAAAGGCAATAAGACAATGGAAAATGCAATTTTTCCCCCTTCAGGAAGATCACTAGTTCCTCTCTGAATATATAACCACTTAATTTCTTTTATGTATTCAGAAATAATTTATGTGTGTGCTTTTAAATATAAGTTCTTATTTATGTCTATGTATTTAAAATAATATATCTCAGAATTCTGTATATGACACATGCACATCTATTTTAATAGCTTTATATTAGTTATTATATAAATAAATGAAATTTATCTAAACAATCCCTCATTAGTGGCCTTTATAATATCTGCAAAGGGTCTCATTACCGATCTTTTTCTGAAATTTCTTAGATATTGTCACATATTTATTCTCCCAGATGAACCCTAGTGTCATTTTGTCAAGTGCCCCCCAAATAAAAATCCTGATGGAATTTTAATTGGTATTGAATAGAATTTATGAATTTAATTTAGGGAGAATTATAATATAGCTTTTTATTAAAGAACCATTGTTTTTCTTACTATTCATTCAAGATTATTGCTATCTCTCGATTGTATACTGTCTGTCATATAATAAAGCATAGGTTTATAATGTTTTCATATTGTTTTGGTATATCTCTGGTTAGACATACTCTTTTATTATATTATTATTAGTAATATTAATGTAAGTTACAATCGAATTTTTTCTTTCACTATTTTTTAACCTACCATTGTTTGAAAAAGGAAGGCTACTTTTTATATTAATTGGCTTACCATGCACATTACTAAATTATTTTACTGCTTGCTGATTACAGCTTAATGTCTTAAGTCTTCTTGCTTACATAATCATACATCTGCAAAATGTATTAAATTGTCATTTTCCTCGCACATTTGTATACCACTTATTTTTTTCTCTTATCTAATTAAGTTGGAAGATTTTCCAGAATATTAGTCAATAATCCTGATAAAAGTAAGTATCTGTTCCATTTCTATCACTTAAGTGAAAATGTGTTTTGTGTTAAACTGTTAAGCTATATATTGGCTTTTAGTTTTTAATAGCTCCATCTCTATGTTATAAAGTCAAAAATAGCCCATCTATTTCTAGGATATTAAAGGTTTTTATTTTTTCATTTATGTTTTTTTATTTGGGGGGGTAGATTGCATGTTTTGTTCCCAGAAACATTTTCTCCTCATTTTTTTCATGCATTTCACACCCTATTGACTTTGAGCCGGGCCATGTGACTTGCTTTGACCAATGATAAATGGGTTATTATGTTCAACTCCATCCCTTTCTTCTCTGTCATTAGAATAGCATGCTCCAGATGAGATATTCCTTCAGCCTGAGTCCATTTAGAGAACTGAGTCAGCCCAGTTTAGCTCAGCACAGCCTAGCAGAGTTCGGTCGAGTCCTTCCATATAGCAACTCATAGAACTCATGTAGTGTGAGTGAGGAGAAAATGGCTGAATATTTATTTGCTTTTATGTAGATATAATTTGTTTTCCTAAATGGTTTTGTTTGTTTGTTAATTAATATATTACTTTAGGATGTCTTCTGAAAGGAAATGGCCTTTACCCTCCTGCCCAGAGAATGTTATTTGATATATACAGCTTAATTTGATTTCGTATTTTCTTTTAAAATTTGGTATCGTTTTAATAAGTGAAATTTTTGTGTAGTTATTTTGGCTGGCTAGCTTTTGTATCTTTGTTAAATTTTGCTCTCAGTGCTATGATAGATTCTAAAAAGAATTTAGAAGCTGTTTTAAAAGTTATGTTTTAGATAAGATTAAATGGCATTTGGATTTGTTTATTCACTTTTTATATGAAAGAATTTACCAACAAAACAAGTCAGGCCTTGTTTATTTTTTATAGGGAGCTTTTTTACAATCTTTCAATATTATCTTTGTATAGTGGTCTGTTAAAAGTTTATGCATATTTTACTAAAAACATATATTTCACTTACATTGTCAAGTTATTTGTACAGTGTTTTACAAAAGACCCGCTTATAATTATTTCAATTTTCTTTCTATATTTAGTTATTTCTTCATCCTCATTTTAGATTTTATTCACTTACTTGGACTACTTAAATAGATCTATGCTTTCATGCTTATACATATATTGCCTCAACTCCACACAGTGGCCAAGGAGGTATATTTTAAATAGAAATTTCATTAAACCATTTTTTTATTAATTATTAGCATATGATTTCCATTAAAGCTGCCATTCACATGCCTTGTAACACATTTTTATTCTCTCCATTAGAACTGACTTTGTTTCTGGTCTTGGACACATCAAGCTTATCCCTGCCTTGGGAACTTTGAAATTTCTCCTCCCTCTGCCTAGAACATTAGCACAGGTTCTTGACCTTGGCTACACATCAGAATCAATTGAGTTTTGTGAAAGAATACTAATGCCTAGGACCTGCCCTCAGAGATTCTGGTTTAATTAATGTGAATACAGCCTGAGAATTGAGATTTTTAAAAACTTTTCAAGTGTTTTTAATGTGCAGAAAATTTGGAGAACCACTGTCTAAAGTTCTTATGAATGTACATTATAACCACCTAGAGAGGTTTAATATATAAAAATACCTGTGTTTCTTATCCAAATCAATAAAATCAATATTTGGGAGATGAGAGAAGGGAACAATCAAGGTATTTTTTTAAAAGCTCCCCAAGTGATTTCAGTGTGCAGTTGGGGTAGAGATATGTTGACCTAGATATTCCTTTGTTGTTTCCTATCTGTTCTTAGATAACAATTCAAACATCACTTAAGAAAAGTCATCCTTGACCATGCTATTTAGTGTATCTCCACATTGTGCATCCTCAGCCTTAATGAAGGTTATATTTATTACCTGTTTTTCAGAACTTACCCCTATCAAAAAATATTTTATCCATTTTTTTCTGGCCTGATTTCTTCAGCTAATATGTATCCTCCCTGTACTATCAATTCTTGTGACCCAAGGGCCTAGAACAATATCTATAATTGAATTTAATTAATTTCACTCTCTTTTTGTAGATTTGATATAATCTGTTATTAATATTGTGAATCTGGCTTTATTTTTTTAGAATTTTAATAATATATTTTTCTCACCCTATACTTTATATCATGGTATCGCTTTGTTTTAGATGTCTGCTGTACATAGCACATAGTTAGATATAATTCTAACCTTTCTTGGAACTGACAGAGTGTATAACTTTGTAGCTATTTATTTTGTCTTTATTTTATATAAATTGTCTAGATTTTTTTATATTTACATCTGGTAATTTTCAAAAATTACAGATTTGTATCAGTTTTTTTGCAAACAAGACATCACCCAGTTTTATGTGTAGAGAAAACTTTAAAGAAAACAGGGATTGTGGCGAAAAACCACAAATAAGCTAAGAAAGGTCTTGAAATTCAAGATCAGATATCAATGTTACTATGAATGTGTCATGTTCTAGGAATTTTGGACTGAATCATAGGAAAGAACTTACTGGATAAAGTTTAAGAACAAGATAAAAAATACAAAACTTGCTTTTCAGTGCAGAAGTAAGAAATTATGACATGACTTAAAATTAAAGAAATAAGTTTTTCATTTGCATCTGTAGTTGTATGACCAGGAGGTCATTATATCCAGTTTAGGTCAATAGGATAGGAGGTTGTGGTCTATCTCAGGAATAAGATTATAAGTCTGTGACATCCCAAGATGGACTATTACCATTGGGAACGCCACACTTTAAGGCTTCAAAAGACTATAACTTGAGGAAAAGGATGGACATGAAAAATATCCATCCTTCAATATCAGAGATGGAAAAGAAGCTTAATTTTCCCTACCTGGTCTGTTGAAAAAAAATTCACGTCCTGGGAATTTGTAAACATTGGCTGGTACTTCAAGTAGGTGTGAGCTTCAAATTTATATTAGCCACATAATCTGAGGCTCTTTAAACCAACAGTTAAAGGTAAAATTTTCTCTAACACTAGTGACAAATCTGCTGTATATGACACAGCAAATACAAAAGCATTCTACAGCAGTGTTATTTAGGGAGTGATGTGTGGATTGGCATTGGTTCATGAACTGTTTGCTACCCATCACTGACAAGATAATTACAGAAAATGAGAGTATTAGAAATGGTTATAGCAATATGACAGTAATTAATATAAATTTAACTAATATATTTTTAAAAACTAGTAAATTTAACTTTATGTCTCTGTTCATTAATTTATTCTATTAATTTATTATTATTTTATTTCAAAAAGTAAAAATTTATGATGGATTTGAAAGAAAAAAAGTGGTTCTTCATTACTGATAATTTGAGAAGCGAACATGTCCCATGCAAGATGGCAGATAATTCAATGAAGTCTAGCTTACAATGCAAGACACAAGAGAAGAGAATAAAATAGACACTATGATTAGAAGTCTGTATAAATAAAGATAGAATGAGACTTCAGATAATATAATTTATATGATTAAATAATTAAGTTTAAAAACAGCAGAATAGAAAACAGAAAAATAGAACATTACTACATAAATTAAGCATAAATTGATTGAATAACAATTAAATTTAACTTTAAGAAATGAAAACATAAATAAAAACTCAGTGGAAAAATTAACAATCAAATTAGACATAGTTGAACAGAAAATAAAATAAAATAAAATTTTAGGATTATCTTTTATGTAGCATAGAGAGTAAAAAAATGAAATAGGACATGAAACAGAGGTTATGAGAAAAGCTACACATAAAAATTGCCTCTATATAACTATGCAATATACCAAAAAGAAAAGAAAAAAGAGAAGTAATCATATTCAAAGAGATAATGGATGAGAATTTCTCAGCATTATTAACCCATGAATGCCTAGAAGTGGGGTACACAATAAATTCTTAGCAAGATAGTTAAAATCATTATAAGAAAGTTGACGAAAAAGAAGGTAGGCAGTCTTAAATGCAACCAGAGATTATAAATAGAGTTAATGTAAAACAATGACACCTAAGGTTATAGGTAACTTTTCAAGAGCAACATAAATGCCATAATTTAATAAGGGAGGGGGGAATATATTTTTAAATTGTGTAGAGAAAATATTTGTGAAAACTCAGTTTTATATATCACTAGTTTATTAGGCATTTTCAGGAAGTGAGCAAGAGGGAGAATAATACTCGCTTGTCATTTCCAAAAGAGAAGACTGAATGATGTACACCAGAAAGAAGAAATTAAGGCAAGGAAAAAGGAATGAGATATATAAAGCAAAAATGAGCCATCTAAATGATAAGTATGTGGGCGAATGTGAATAATCTCTGAGAATACAAAATAATTATTACTGTAACAACAATGACAATTTTTATTGGCTCATGGATACTAAATATTATCTAAAATCTAAGCATTAAAATAAGTAAAAAACTTAAACATTTTTAAAAATCTGTAAAATTTTCTGATTTAGGGATTTAAAAGTTGTGATTTTTGTGAGAATCAAAGAAATAATTAGTATCATTAGAGTTGCTAAGTATATAGGTTAAAAGTTTAATGATTAATACCAACAGTAGATAAATAAGATGATTTATTTTCATAGCTCAATGGTAAAACATGAAATAGAGAAAACAATCAATCCACGAAAATAAAAGTCAGGATAGTTGGGGGGTGGGAGGCAGAAAACAAATAGAGAGGCAGAAAGTAAATAGAAAGTAAAAATAAGCATAGAAATTATTAAAAATCAGTAAACATAACATATATAATTGGACTGAGCTTTGTATTTAAAAGACAGAGGTTTTCAAAATAATAACCTAAATAAAGCTGGTACACCTCCAATACTATAAAAATAAATATACTTGTAAAGATAATATATCGATCTAAAATGGATCTTTAATGATAACATAGTAGGGACATACTGAAAAATGTAACACCTGAGAATTTGTGTTTTATTTAGCTTAATTCTAACTATAGACAAACACTAATTGCATAAATATTAAAAAAATGGACAAATCCACCACCAAGATTTTTAGTGTACTTATTGCAGTTATTGATAGGTTGAGCAGAAAATAATATTAGTAAGAATATAAATTACTTGAACAATTCAGTGAACAAATATACAGTCTCATGCATATACATAATATCTACACCTATCATATAGCGAATTTAAAATTTTTTCAAGCACATATACACTTAGGAAATTAAATAAAAACTAGGCCACACACATGAAAATATCTTAACAACAGCAAAAGTTTAGGAGAGTAATTGTTGCACAGAACATATTACATACAATTTCTGAGAATCTTTTAATTTGCTGTTTTTGCCTTCAATTTTTTCTTATGCAAAGTGTCTGTTAAACCCTTTTATTGGGTCTTCAGAAAAGTCATGACGCATGTTTGCAACATATGGCACTAGTTCACTTCTGGAAGTACTAGAGGTATTCACGTCTATGTTATTGCTATGTCATTTGACAGCTGACAGTTCTAGCTTCATTCTAAAAAAAAATTGAGCAATTTGGTTGAGTTTTGGAGATTTTATAACAAGTTGAAGATGGAAGACAAAATTGTGCATTTTTGCCATATTTTTCTGTTTTACTTCCATAAAGGGAAAAATGCGCATCAAGCTTGTGAAAAGTTGCATGAAGTTTATGGTGACAATGCTCTACAAGAACATCAGTGCCAGTGATGGTTCATGAAATTCCACGCTAGTGATTTTGATCTCAACAACGCTCCTTTGTCAGGGAGGCCCACTGAGGTTGGTGACGACAAAATAAGGCATTGATTGAGTCAAACCCATGTTACATGACACGAGAGATTGCAAAAACATTGAACATCCATCATTCAAGCATTCACAACCACCTGAAGAAGCTGGAATATGTAAGCAAGCTCAATATTTGGGTTCTGCATGAACTCAAAGAAGTTCATTTGAATGTGCATATAAACATCTGCAATATGTTCATTAAATGTGAGGGAAATGATCCTTTTTTGAAGCAACTGATAACTGGTGATGAGAAGTGGACTGTTTACAACAATGTAGTGTGCAAACAGTCTTGGTCCCGACGTGATTTGCCTCAAACGACATCGAAAGCAGACATTCATCAGAGGAAGGTTATGCTCTCAGCGTGGTGGGATTTCAAAGGTGTCGTGTTTTTCGAGCTCCTACCAAGGAACCAAACAATCAATTTGAATGTGTACTACTGGCAATTAAGCAGTTTGAATGCATCCATCATCCAGAAACGTCCAGAGATCATTAATTGTAAAGGAGTTGCGTTCCATCACGACAACACGAGACCACACACAAGTTTGATCACCCGTCAAAAATGACGAGCTCGGATGGGATGTTTTGCCAAACCCACCGTATTCTCCTGACCTTGCGCCATCAGACTTCCACTTGTTTCAAAACTTCAAAACTCCTTGCATAGTATAACATACAATTTAGATGAGACTGTAAATCAGCACCTTTTGCAGTTTTTCGCAAATAAAGACAGGTCCTTCTATGAACAAGGAATTATGAAGCTCACTGAAAGGTGGCAAAAGGTTATCGGACAAAACAGGCAAATATCATTAATTGATTTTGTTCTTTATATAAATAAATGACGTTTGAAAAACATAGACAAACTACGTCATGACTTTTCCGACGACCCAATACCATCTTCAAACAATTAGTTTGTATTCATATTAGTGGATTGTAAAAGCTCACTACACATTCTAGGTAATTTCTATTAACCTGACTTGATTTTTGCAATACTTTAAAGAATTATTGTTAATTTTGATAAAGTCAATTTATCATATTTCTTTTGTCTATATTTTTAGTGTTCTAAGAAACCTTTACCTATCCCTTTTCCCATGAAAATATTTTCTACCTTCCTACACACCCTACTGAAGACAAGCATGTTAATATAGTTTTCTTTTGCTTGGCTTTTACCCGCAAAGACTCCCTTACCAATACTCAGGTGTCTTTAAGTATAATATTAATTCCATAAGCTTATTAAAATAGTTATTATTATATTTATTAATATTTAGCACCATGTGTAATTGATATATGTGCTCATTAGTGCTTCTTGAAACACACTTCACATTGTGGTATGTTTCTTTATTTTTTATTCTTAATTTTTTGGCCAAAGTGCATTTTCTAGTAATATTTAATGTTCTGGTAATATTCATGTTAACATTCTGAATTCTTACATGGCTAAAAATCTTCTTTATTTTGTCTTAGTCCTTATATGATTATAAAGCTAAAAAAGCCACTGTGGATTTAAAGTAATTTTTCTTTTGCTGAGAAATTTGAGGCTAAACATTCTCATTCTGTTGGATATAAACTGTAAAAACACTGTAGTCTGAAAAAAAATCTGATTTTTTGTGTGAAATATTTAAAAATAAAAATTCATCTATTACTAAATTGGGGAAAACACAGGCAATCTTCTTCACCTGTTTTTTATTCTTTTATTCATTTTATTCTCTTATTTTGGATCTACTCTTGGATGTTTATTGGAACTCCTCAATATGTACTCCATGTCTTTTAGCTTATATTTCATATTTTAAATCTCTTTACATCTTTTTATGTTCAGGAAGATTTTCTTAGCTTTTTATCTACATCAATTTTGCTATCCAGGCCTTATATCAAGTTAAAATTATTATTGGAATAGGTATACTTTTTTTAAAATTCACCAAATCCCTCTTTTTAAATAATCATCTGTGCCTATTAAATGTGTACAAGGTCTGACAATTAAGTTCGCAAACTCATCCCAGAAAAAGTGCTACATACCTCACTGCTGAATATCACTACAGTCACCTTCGAAGTACTCCCCTTGGGAAGCTATGCACCAATGCCAGTGCCTAGTCCACCCTTCAAAGCAATTTTGGAACTCTTTTTCTGGAATGGCCATCAGAGCTTTCATCGTATTACCCTTGATGCTCTGAATGTCATCAAAATGTCTTCCTTTAAATATTTCCTTTATCTTCAGGTAAAGAAAGAAGTCATTGGGGGCCAGATCAGGTGAGGGCGGGGGGCAGGGGGTTCCAATACAGTTATTTGTTTACTGGCTAAACACTCCCTCATAGACAGTGCCATGTGAGTTTGTGCATTGTCATGATGCAAAAGCCATGAATTGTTAGTGAAGAGTTCAGGCCATATAACTTTTTCATGCAGCACTTTTAGCACTTCCAAATAGTAAGCTTGGTTAACTGTTGATCCAGTTCACATAAATTCATATGAATAATCTCTCTTATATCAAAAAGGTTAGCAACATTATTGCAACAATTTCGCTAAATTAATTGTCAGACCTACTATGTTTTTTATTAGATAAACATCATCTTTTTCAGATATCTCTATTATTTATGTTTTCTTGGCAGATACTTTTACTTAATATCAAAGTGTTAACATCAGATGTTTGGTGATATTTCTATTACATTAATTCATGTTTCATGAGGGTCTGTGCAAACTCTACAGAGGATGTTGTATTGGAGTCCTCTGCAGCAATGGGGGACTGGTTGCCTTCTCCAGGTACCTGAGGCAGCTGTGGTTGTTTCCATCAGGGACCTACAGGACTTCCTAAGACACTGTGTACTTTAGACCCCAAAAGATTCAGCTGACAAGGCCACCAGCCACTATTTTGCACCATCTTCCCAGAGAAGCAGCCAGCAGTGCTTCTAACAAAAGCCTCACATTTTTACCACAGACTGGCTTTCTACCTTGTTTTTTGTTTTTGTGTCAGTTGTTTGTTTGTTTGTAGTTTTATTCTGGTTCTGTTCAAATAATGCATAAGGTCCCTTCTTGGTTTTAAGAAATTATTAGTTTATTTATTTTATTTTTAGGTTCTACAATATTTCAGTTTAATGTGCTTTGAAGATAGAAACTGCCTTGAATTTCTTTGTAGGGGAATGTAATCTACTTATATCTTCCAAATAAAAGCCCACCAAGCAAAGATAATAATCTCCTTAATAATACCTTGTTGGTACATTTATTAAAGTAGAATTTAAAATAGGCTGTAAGTACAAGATCTGATAATTAAGTTTGTGAACTTGTTGCAATGATGTTGCTAACATTTTTTTATATCAGAGGGGTTATCCATTATGAATTTGTGCCAACTGGACAAACAGTTAACCAAGTGTACTATTTGGAAGTGCTGAAAAGGCTGCATGAGAAAGTTAGGTGACCTGAACTTTTTGCCAACAATTCATGGCTCTTGCATCACGACAATGCACCAGCTCACAGGGCACTGTCTGTGAGGGAATTTTTAGCCAGTAAACTAATAAATGTATGGGAACACCCTCCCTACTCACCTGATATGGCACCCAGTGACTTCCTTCTTTAACCAAAGAGAAAGGAAATATTGAAAAGAAGACATTTTGATGACATTCAGGACATCAAGGGTAACAACAACAACAGCTCTGATGGCCCTTCCAGAAAAAGATTTCCAAATTGCTTTGAAGGGTGGACTAGGCATTGGCATTGGTGCATAGCTTCCCAAAGGGAGTACTTGGAAGATGACCATAGTGATATTCAGCAATGATATATGTAGCACTTTTTCTAGGATGAGTTCACGAACGTAATTGTCTGACCTCATATTTTGCATGTCAATTTCCCATAAAAACTATGAACACTTTAAAGTCAGTGATCGTATATTGGAAACTGTTAGTATCCTACATAATATTCATTCTCTTCTTCTTCTGTCCTAACAGATTTCAATTTATATTGGAGTGGATATCTGCCAGCTAAAAGTATATTTCCTTCCTCCTTTTCAACTAGAAGTAGATATTTGACACATTTCTGACCACTAGGATGTAAGCACAATTTGTTGAATATGGTTCCTTGGAAGGTTCTTTATTAGAAGCTAACCTTTTGTTCTTTGTTCTTCTTCCTGCCCAGAATATGGACAGCCTTGCTGCCTTTATAATATAATAGTAGGATATAGAGTTTTTCATTCCCATAGCTATGAAATACAATCACTATCCTGGAGTATATTGTGTTAATCAGATCATACACTCACAGCTGAATCAAGATACAATGTCCAGGCATCTTTAGAAGATGATTTATATACACCTAAATTCCTGGAACAATAACTCCCTAGGGAAATACAACTCACTTAATTGGCTTAGTCTAAGCAACACGTATCCCTGGACCTGGAACTAATTTCTTTCAAACTACTTGGCTGACATACAATAGGGAAGCAGTAAAATGGATATTAAGAAGTCATTCACAATATGGACCCTGTAATCTTTATTTTCAGTTACCCAATGTACATATAGGTCCCTTCCCTTATTTATACTCTCAAAAACTTCGTGCCTGCATAAATTAAACTATGTCAGAAGATATCTCAGCTCCTCTTCGTCTAATATTTCACAGGATCCATTAACAATAGTTAGGCCCCACTTTTACCATAATGCTCTCCCTGGCCTTTTCCTTTATGCCATGTTATCTGTCTTCCCCTGTGCTTCTAATTCTCTTTTGCCTAATTTTACCATTTCACTTGTCTTACTTGACGGCAATTATCATATTATTTGTCTGATTACCCCAACTAAAAAAATCTTATTGTTGCTAGATCTCCTTTGTATATATCAGTTGTTAATCAATATTTGGATATACAGGATAGTCAGTAAGTATTTACTGAACAGTAAGTGATTCTATCAGGTCTATTTTAGTTTGTGTTGTTTTGACATTATTTTGATATTATTGGAATATTAAGAAAAAGAGTGAAGACTAAAGGTAGCTATTTAAATTAAAGTTTTAAAAAGGTTTTTGTCCTTGTTGCATTTAATATTAGAGCAGCACTGTTAATATGTTAACTACTATAAGCTTAGAATGGGATATAATGCCCAAAGAAATTTAAAATATAACTATAATTTGAAAAATAGTAATGGACAAGTTTTAGGTTAAAAAAAATCCA
The DNA here is from genome assembly GCF_001890085.2 of Hipposideros armiger. Classification (NCBI taxonomy): domain Eukaryota; kingdom Metazoa; phylum Chordata; class Mammalia; order Chiroptera; family Hipposideridae; genus Hipposideros; species Hipposideros armiger. The sequence goes on along the minus strand of NW_017731380.1, from coordinate 6,152,782 downwards.
ACTATTTAAACAAGTTTTTGCTCAAGTGTGCATGTGTCCCTCTCTCTCTCTCTGTCTCTCTCTCTCACACACACAAAACATGCACTTATGCTCATTGAAATGTCAGCATTTATTTCCTTAGAATGATCAGTTATGTTGTGATGATGCTACACAAATATGATTATGAGATGCGATAGCTGTATAGCATGCCTAACTGCACTTATTTTAAATGTTTTCACTTGTACCATTTCTTTTTTCAAAAAAAAATAATTCCAATAATTATTTTATTTTAAAAAATAAGAGTAATTAAGGCATGGCAATATATCATTCTAAGGATTTTTGAATAAAAAGGACAGACTAAAATATCAAAATCTTAGTTTTCTGAAAAGAACATTTTCTTCTCTAATTAGAAGTCATGAATTTAAATAAATCTGGGAATGTTTAGAAAGATATGAGCATAACAATGAACAAATTTATATTTAGTAAAAAGGCAAATGTAGATACAGACATAGTGCTCAACCAGTTTATTTTTAAACTGCAACAATAGCCATAAATATATTTTTAAAATTCTGTCTATACATCTCCATGTAAGGCTATGAATAATGTCCAGGTTAAATGAAAATGTTCCCAATTGAAGTGTACCATTATCCACTCTATCTTTTAGCAGCTTCACATGTACAGTTCTAAGGTAAACATGCAGTCGCATACTTGGAAATTTTTATTTTGAATCTTGACAGCACATTTCCAAAGGTATAACATCTTAATCAAATTTAAAAATAAAACATCCCAGTGCTGGGCTCAGTTGTAAATCTAAAATTATATAACATACATGTCTTTATGCTTTGTCAATTACATTTGAAATAGGGGACTGTTTGTTTCAGCCCTTCTAAAAATGAGACGAGGATGAGAAAACAACCTATTTCCTTATTAGGTTCAGAAGTCAAAGGACTCAACCAGGAGCCGCAGGCTTCAAGAGCATAGAAGATTAAGACATATATTGGATTCATGATGGAGGGCAGAAAGTTCATTTTCAAAATAAAACAGAATTTTATTCATATTCCTTTTAAAATTCAGATTGCCATTTGCCAGCTGACCTGTGACACGGCAGCAGTGTATTACATTTTCAATGAGCAGTCTGTCTGGAGCTGCTCGTGGAAGAAACTGCTTCCTGGTTTCTAGGTTTGTATTTTTTTAAGTAAGATATTGTTGTCAGAATTTTAGATGGTTCAAACAGGGGCAAGGTAACATATTTATTTTTAATAAGGATGAGATGTAAAATAGTATAATCATCAGCATTATGCATGGAGTAATCCTGTAAAAAAATCATAACAGCTCAGGTAAAATGTGTATATGGAACCATCAGAGATGGGGATGCCAGCATCTCAATGAGAAATAAGGGCAGGACAAAAAATGAATCTTTATTTAAAAAATAAATACATGTGAATGCCTTCTTAAACAAGTTTTGGTAGAGTGCAAGTCAAGACAATGTCTTCTATAGTAAGGGACTAGATTTATCCAGCTCACCATCTGTCAAAATTATATTATGGGTGACACATATGCATAGATACAAGACCACTGATTTTCATATATATTAAAACCTGAAACTACTGCAGCATATGAAAACCTACAAACTGTTAAGCCAAAAGGCTTACATCTAGAACTCTTTTTTTCTTTTTCCTCTACGTTGTTTTAATTCTATTCTCTCTCTGACCTGCAATCAGGAGAAATGGACATATAGTCATTGGAAATACATGAAATTTAAATTTCATTTAAGAAAGCACAAAACAGAAACTTTTAAAAAATATAAAAATAAGAAAGAGTATGTGCCTTTCCTTAATTTTTGGAGCTGCTCTGGTGGGTGAATATATCTAGTATATACATCTAAAATTGCCCACGAGTGGTTTTAAGATATGGATGGAGGATAACCTTAATGTCAAATAAATGAAGTTGATGTTTGTAAAAACGGAAAACTAGCAATAACGATAACGCATGTTGCTAGTTGAGTCATTCTTTTTTGTAGTTTTTATATTTATATTGGATAAACCCACTTACTTTCCATGAAATGTTTAAATACCTTTGATTTTAAACATTTGGCTTTTTGTGTGTGATTTTGTAGCCAATGGAAAATGTGAAGTCATTTTATTATGTTTTGTTTTATTTTAATGATAAAATACATTTTTGAAGTGCACACAATTTTCCATAATATCCAAAACAAAAGGAAAATCTTTTGATTCTCCTAGAAGGAAGGAAGGAAGGAAGGAAGGAAGGAAGGAAGGAAGGAAGGAAGGAAGGAAGGAAGAGAGGGAGGGAGGGAGGGAAGAAAGAAGGGAAGAAGGAAAAAAGAGAATCCTTAAAATAATAAATTCTAAGTGCAATAGAACTACTTTGGGATATGATTTACATATGCCATATGTCAAATCACACATGCTTCTTCTTTAAAAACACAACTCAAATCCTACCAAAAGCCTGCAAATCCTGATATTCTAGCTTTATCTATACCATCTATTACTCCAGTCTGCCTAGACCTAGTTCTGTAGAACTGATATCATCACATAGCATGGAAAATTACTATCAAAATTGATGAAATTAGTATCTTTTGAGCTATAATGTGCTTGGCATATGTCACTGAGAATGTTTTCCAGTAGCTCACACATGCACCAAACAAAATTTTTAGATTCTTCCTAGTGACTAGCAGTAAATTAATTTATTTAAAATTATTTTTTTAAAGTTTCAAGCCAGTGACTTAACCAATTGAACTCCAAACAGAAAAGAGTTACCAAATTTAGCAATACAATGGGATTGAGATTGCTTCTTCGCTGAGCTAATTCTCCCAGAATCCACCGTTCATCTCATCACTCCTTATAAAATACAGAATCCTTAATTGGTCTGTGCTTCTCCAACATGTTTTTAATGAAAACGCGGCACATAACTCTTAGTTTGTTGGCTGCCAGAGCCCAATTTACAAAAGTGGGAGTGCGAGATAAGAAAAGAGTACATCTGCAGAGCAGGCTGCGCAATGAATCACACGGTGCCAGAGTTGAGTAGAATATAATTGAGTCCAACATCTCTGAGCACTTTCACCATAATTAATGATAATCTGTAACAGAGGAATCTGAGATTCCAGTTCAGAGAACTGTTTAATTAGGCCAAGTAATGAAAGCAGAAGCAGTACAAGAATATGGCCTGTCTCATGATTAATGATTCATGCTACTGAACACAAAAGTGCCGCACCGTTAACTCTAACGGATGCCGCATCCCTCTGGCATTTACAAAATAGTGAAATGCATGCATTTTTGTATTTTAAAGATGTAACTGGCAGTATCCTTTTCTGAGCTATTTACATGATAAATATGGTTCCGAAGGTAACTGTCTTCTTCACAGGTTCTTTGCTCTGGGGTAGTTTAAGATAAATATGGTAGAGGCCTCTACATTAGTATTAAGGTAAGTGCGTTCCAACACTGGAAAATTAACACTTTCACTTTCCAAGTTGGTAAAACATTATTTTCAATCTTACTTATTTTTTGTTTGTTTTAAAAACCTGTGTCTTTTATTGACCAAATTATACATTTTAATATGTATATATACATTCACTGATTAATAACACAACAAAGAAAAATAGGTTAAAGATCAAATCTAAGATACAGAAAAAATAAAATATATTTGACAGTTATTATTTTGGGGGGCCAGAGTGTAAAATGTCCTCTCCATGTACAACAATTGGGATTGCCCTGCAAGATGGGGGGGGGAGGGGGTGATAAAAGAAAGAATGGATCGCCTGAGGCTTTAACTTACAAGCCAGAAAATTATATGGGTTTTATGTCACTACTTACTCTGTTTTTCAATAAAATAAGGCATAGTACTTATTAGAAGGGTTGCAGAATTTCACTATACACATGCAAGTACTGTGATAAGACAACCTCCACAACAAAACATGCATACTCTAACCTTGACAAAATTTGGTCTCTTTAGGTGCTTGCTGTAGAAGCTTCTGTGATTCATTCAGTACTGACTGAGATTTAGACTAATTCAGAAGACACCTTAAATAGATTTGAAGAAAAGATTTCAGGATTCTCCACTTTCCTTGCCCTGACTTCCAATATATGGGGACACCTGGTCAATCACAACAATGCAACTCATGCTTGACATCCAGATGTCTCCTGTTGGCCCAAATTGAATATGTAATCTCATAGGCAATGTAATTCCAGGGTAGCCAAATAGCTTGAACCTACATAAACTCCGAACAACTGGTTAGGATATGAAATTTCAATCATTGTGTTTGAACCAAAACAAAATCCCCCAAGTTTATACACTTTTACTTAATGTAAAGAGTAGTTATCTTCCAGGAATATTTTTTTAGAAAATTATTGGTTACAACACATGTAAATGGAACAATTTTATAAGAGGCATTACAGAACCCCATATTATTCTAAAATTTCAGAAATATATATGAAATCTTTGCCTAAATCTCACTGCACAGGTTTTTTTTTTTTTAAGTCAAATAAATTTTGCTCAGCTACCTCTGTAAATATATGTGTGAACTCTATTTATACATGGAATTATTGGTTTGCATTATAATCATAGATGACATACATCATATATAAGAATAATGATTTTCTTTTAAACAAAATAACCTATATACTTAATCAAATTTTTTAAAAAGGACTTGTACATATACCTTAGCTAGTTTGATAAATTTTATATATTTAAACTATTTGCAAATAACACTATTATTGGCCGCCTGGATTGCAGAAGATAAAAAAAGAGAGAGAAAAGCTTCATGGTGTGTGAATTTCTCAATGAAGAAACCACCATACCAATTGCTTTACCATGCATAAAAATAGCTAACCTTTTTAAAACAATTTCTATATTCCAGGTTCTGGGCTTTAAAATTTAATACATTACCGTAATTATTCTTTACAATAGCCAACCTAATGAAATAGTTACTGTAATTATCCAAATGTTATACACAAAAGATGAAAGTTTAGAAGATAATTCAACTAAGATTAGTTCATCAAAATATAACATAAAAAACAACACCAACATAGTATCAGTGCCTTAACAAAATAGCACATATATTTTTCATATAAAAGAAAACCAGAAACCCTGTGGTGGCTCCAAAATGTCTTTAGGAGCCAGAATTCTCGCTTTCTGCTCTGCCTTACTCAACAGATTACTACATGATCAAAGATAGTCGGTAGAGTCCCAGCTATTACATTTATATTCCAACCAGTAGGAAAAGTAAGGAAAGAAGAAGGGATTTGTTCCGTCTTTTTTAGAAGCCATCCAATAAGTTCCATGCAACTTCTCTCCTGAAATCATATAGGCCAGAACCTAGCTGCATGGCCCCACATAACTATTATCTAGACTGGGTAATATAGACTTTAATCTTGGAAGCACTGAACTAACCTCAAATTTAGGTTTGCATCAATAAAGAAGACTGGAAGAATAGCCTTGATAGTCAGCTGGCATTGTCTTGCACAAAGAGATTTAGTGACATGCTTCCTTGCCACATAGCTGTTAAATGGTAGAACCTAAATTTGAATGAAGACAAGGATGTCTGCAATCAAATGCCATATTCTTAACTATTATACATGTATACATAGTGCCATGTACATAATAGCTTCTCATTAACTACTGGTTAATTTTATTAATTTTAACTAAATGATAACTGATATAAAAATTATATCATCATTTTACTCTAGAGTGTAAAACATGAGTATTTTAACAAAAGTAAATTATGATCTGTTCAGTCCTTCAAATTATCATTTGAATCCTATTATATGTAACTCTGAGAAAAATAAGAGGTTGGTATGAGGCATGGCCAGTTATGTAGTATTAGTTACTGGCAATATATTTCCATTTTTTTTAATCCAAAATCTACATGAAGATTTTTTTATAAGTGGATTAACAAATGTTTTGCAAGTTTTGGCTAATATTTTTAATTATACATGTGGAGATCATGATCACTTAATAATTACACATACCTGGTGATAACAATTTTAAAGTCATTAGGTATAAAATATATCACAATTTCAGAGGTGTTAAATATGAAAAATATACATCTCAGAGTAAAAGAAATACTATAGTATACTCATTGAAATGAAGAATCCAATGGATGGATTCAAATAAATCCAATAGATGGATTAAAATAGATACAAATTGAGAAAAAATAAGTAAATTATGTAACAGATTTGAGGTAACAAAAATTCAGATAAGGATAAAAAAAGTGAAAGATTAAGACCATGAAAAGTAGTAGAAAATTTACTATATATTTCTTAAGAGTTATAGAAAGAAAAGATGAAAAATTGGGAAGATACATTGAAGGAATGTTCAGGAGTTTTCCAAAATGTAAACAAACAAACAAACAAAAATAATGATCTTCAGATTCAAAACGCTCACAGAGCTGAGAAGGACAATTTAAATGAAAAAAAAAAATCCAACCAGCAAAAACCCAAAAAACCCTAGATTCATTGTGATAGAATTTCTAACTTTCAAAGAAAAAGAGAAAAATCCAAAACCAGGAACAAAAGATAAATTACCTAAAAGTAAATAATAATTTGGATGATAACAAATATCTTCTTATAGCAAAAAATACCAAAGCTTAATGCATTAGTTATCATTAGCATTGTCAATGAAATTAACTTTCAACTTAGGTCTTTGTACCCAGTTAAAATGTCAACTGACAATGTCATGTAAATGAATATTGAAAGAATCAAATGGTTATATAAAATTGATTAAGAATAAAAGTACCAAGATATATTTCAGACAGAAAGAAATGGAAAGTAGAGTAAAACAGTAAGATGCAAAGAATAATAAAGAAGAAATCCATAAATACATTGGTTAATATAAGAAGTATGAAATTTCAAACGAGTGTAGCTCTGGTTTCTACCCAGGGTAGAAAAAGCTGGAAAAAGTGTACCTCTCAACTTGATGAAAAGAAAAAACCAGTTTATCTGCAAAATTATAACTTTTGTTGAATCTCCCAGAGAATTGAGATCTCAAGGCAACTACGTTCTCAGAAATCCAATGAAAGAAATGGATCATGAACATTGCCTCATCTGTGGCAGCACAAGTCAAATGAAACTTCTTTTCAAGCAGGAAAAATAATTCAGCTAAAACTTCTAATGAATTGATAAAGGCTGGAGTGTGGAAGACTGTGAGATTATAGTTACAGAATCCCTGAGAGCTCAGACATAGAGTTTACATCCATTGGTGGGCTCTCCCTCACAGGCTTGCCTGGATGCACAATAGAAAGATGACAGCAGGTCAGGAGACTGGAGAAAACTACCTTAAGGACTTCAGGCCTGTAGGAGAGGAGGGGCTGACCCTGCAGGAGAAAACAAAAGCTTTTCTGAGTTCTTTCTCTTCTAAGGAACAAAGTCATTAAGCTGGTGAGGCAATAGCAGGAAACCTGATTAGCCCCAGGGAAGAACTGGAAGATCTGTCCTGGTTAGGAAAAGGTAAAAATAAAAATCCCTCTTTCTTAGGGAAAGAAACTGTCCTGAACAATGACTATTAAAGGTCTTCTGCTACCAAGACATCTACCTATGACTGAGACTGAATCAGGCCAAAGAGAACCCCTGCTCCCACTCCCAGACACTATGTCAGGTAACATTGAGAAGAAACTTTTAGTCTCCTAAGGGTAGGGGATAGGAACAGAGAGAAAGAGACCCTCTCTGAGCTGCAGGTGCAGAGGGAGGTGTTCGTTTCCTCTGGGGATAGAGCACCAACATTGAGAAAAATCCTCCAGCAACCAATCCCAATTTTAAGCACACGATCATACCAGGGAAAAATGAAGCTAGTGTTGCATTAAAAGTAACCACAAAAACAACAAAACCCAAACCAACTCAACTCCTGACTAGGTTGACTCAATACCACCAACACCACCCCCGCCCCCAAAAAAAAGACATGTTCCTATTTCCAGACAAATGGTTTCCTTACACATACTTTTTTTACCTTTCTACACTGTGATTCTACACAATATGTAGAACAATGAATATAACTAATTAACTAACTAACTAACTAACTAAATATATATATCTAACCCTGAGATAACCTAGAGCTTGGACTATCAGAAAGGGAATTTAAGATAAGTATTATTAACACGTTAATAGTTCTAGTGGAAAAGATGAATAATATTCACAAATAAAAAGAATTTCAGTAGAGAGATGGAAATTATAAGAAGTGTCAAATAGGGCTAGATACAAAAATACAATCACAGAGAACAAGAATGTCTTCATCAGACTCATCATTAGATCAAAAGTGTCAAGAGGGCCGGCCGAGTGGTATGTTGGTTAAGAGTTGGCTTGGGACACCAGGTCTGAGCAGCAGGGCTCTGGTTCAGATCCCACATGAGGGCCAGTGATGCTGCACCCTCTACAGCTAAGATGGTGAACAACAGCTTGACCTGGAGCTGGGCTGCTATGAGGCGATGGTGTAGGCTGCAGTAGGGCTGGCCGGCAGCCGGCATGAGCAGCCGTCTAATGGCCAGCAAGCAACTGCCTCACCCGGGAAAAGTGCATTGATAACAAAACCAACATGGGCCAGTGAAGCGACGTCCTCCACAACTAGACTGAAGAACAAAAGGACAGCAACTTCTCTGTTCCCCTTCCCCGATTCCCCAATAAAATCTTTAAAAAAAAAAAAAAAGGTGTCAAGAAAAATATCACTGAATTTGAGGATAGGTCAATGGAAATTATACAAACTGAAAAAAGAAAAAAAAACAGAATGAGAAAAATTGAACAACATTGTAGAAAAGCTCTGAGACAATATCAAATGTTTTAATACACTAAAAGGGAAGAAAATTTTTTCTTTCTACCTTTATAGGTTCTGTGGCTATTCTAAGAATTAAATTGAGATAAAACAGATTAATAGGAGCGAAAATAAAACTATTTTAATTAAGTACTTACAAGATTCCCAGAAAGATATGATACAGACGCAAAAGCCAAATGACAGACTTTTATTCCATCCTGAGCTAAAGAAAGGGATAGGGGCTTGGGGTTTCTGGGGCCAAGGGATTGAATTCATGGGGAGGTAATAGTAGGAAATTTTGAGTAAACAAAGGTTACCCTCCTACAATATTAATCTTCTCATGAGCACATCAAAATTACAACTAAACTACAGAACAACCATCACTGGGAGTTGCCTAAAGTCCAGCTGAACCAAAGTCCTACTTCTAAGGACATACAGAAGAAACCACCTTGAGACTGGCGGAAGGGGTGGAGACACAGAACAGGCTGGTTTCACACCCGCCTGTGACAGTTATAAAATGGGGGGAACATATTGGCTCCAGAGGTCCCCCTGAAGCAGCAAGGAGTACCAGCTCTACACTAGGCTCCCCCCCCCAGGGTTCCAGTATAAGGGAGAGAAGTCCCCATAACTTCTGTCTGTGAAAATCAGAGATTTTGGCTGAGAGAGGACAGCTGAAGTCTCAGGCACTTCTCTTAAAGGTCCCCCACATGGACTTACTCGCCGACAGATTCACTCGCTCTGCTCTTCCAGTGCTGGGGCAGCAGTTTGAAATTACCAGGGGCACACAGGGAGAAACATAGTTATCTGAGTTCAGGACAAGGGCTGGAGAGGCAAGCAGCTTTCTCCCAGACAGAAGTGTTGGGAGAATCCATTGTTTCTCTGGTGAATCTTCTCCCCACCCGGCACGCAGACACAAATGGCTGCCATGTCTGAGTCTCCATCAACCCACCTAACACTCTTCATCCCTCCTTGATTATTCCCTGGGAACTACCCCACCCAAATTTTGAGCACACCCAAGGTGCTTCCAGTGGCTTTTCCATACTAAGGGCCTGTGTTGGCTCATGCTATGGATTTTCCTAAAGTGTCTCAAAGGTTCACAAAATCAAAACAAGCAGAATCAGGCTTCAATGTGTCCCTTATTTGGCTCATACACATGGCTCTGGGCAGAGCACAAGATGCCCTTGAAATTGGACTATGGGGGACACCCTCCCAGGAGGCCCTGGGGCAGGTATGCCCAGTGGCTACCTTTGGACAGAACCAGAGCATCACCCAGCTGTCTCCAAGTACAACAAACTCAACGGACAGATTGGGCAGGACCAGAGACTTTTAAAACAAATACTGCTCTCTGGAGTCAGTCCCTGTACAGCAACCACTGTAGTCTCAGCCAGTCCTCACAACCATTCAGCTCAAGGGTCAATCCCTCTTACTGACATTCAAACAGCAACCAAGGGTCAACTATAATAGGACACACACAATCCACCCAAGGGACACACCTCCAGTGCCCAGTTCAGGTGACCAAGGAGACTGTGCCTCTGGGCCCCACAACACACCTGTTACATACATAAGGCCACTCTACCAACCACCTGGAGACATAGAGCCCTACCTAACAGATAGAAAAAAGCACAGGGAGGCAGCCAAAATGGGGAGACAAAGAAAGATGTCCCAAAGAAAACAACAGAACAAAGCTCCAGAAAAAGAACAAAACAAAATGGAAACAAGCAAAATTCAGAACACTAGTTTATAAGGATGCTCACTGACTTCAGGGAGATCTTCAACAAAGAGATAGGAAACATAAATTTGAAGATAGAAACATTAAAAAAAACATAAACACAAACAGTGAGAAATAAAGAATACAATAACTGAAATGAAGAATACATTACAGGCAACCAACACTATGTTAAATGAGGCAGAGAATCAAATCAGCAACTTAGAAGATAAGATAGCATACAACACCCAATCAGAACAGCAACGACAACAACAACAACAAAAATGCAAAAAAATTAGGATAGTTCCAGGGGCCTCTGTAACAAGATACAAACATTCACATCATAGGTGTACAAGAAGAGAGAGAGCAAGGAATAGAAAACCTATTTGAAGAAATAATGACTAAAAACTTGCCTAACCTGGTGAAGGAAATAGACATACAAGCCCAGGTAACTCAGAGAGTCTCTAACAAGATAAACCCAAAGAGGGCCACATCAAGATATATTATATTTAAAATGACAAACATTAAAGACAATGTTAAGAGAGAATCTTAAAAACAGCAAGAGAAAAGCAGTTAGTTACCTCCAAGGAAGCTCCCATAAGACTATCAGCTGATTTCTCAACAGAAACTTTGCAGGCCAGAGAAGGTTGGCACAAAATATTTAAAATGATGAAAATCAAGGACATACAACAAAGATTACTCTGCAGTGAAGCATTTAGAATCAAAGAACAGGGCCAGCCGAGTGGCACATTGGTTAGGAGTTAACTTGGGATGCCAGCTCTGAGCATCAGGGCCCCGGTTTGGATCCCACATGAGGGCCAGTGACGCTGTGCCCTCTACAGCTAAGATGGTTAACAACAGCTTGATCTGGAGCTGGGCTGCCGTGAGGCGACAGCGTAGGCTGTAGTGGAGCCGGTAGGCAGCAGGCATGAGCTTTAGTGAGCTGCTGTGAGCCACCATGAGCGGCCGTCCAATGGCCGGCGAGTGACTGCCTCAGCCGGGAAGAACACAATGATAATACCAACATGGGCCAGTGAAGCAACATCCTCCACAACTAGACTGAAGAACAAAAGGACAGCAACTTGTCTGTTCCCATTTCCTGATTCCCCAATGCTGTGCCCCTTCTCTAATTCCCCAATAAAATCTTAAAAAATAAAAGAAAAAGAATCAAAGAACAGCAAAAAGCTTCCCAGACAAGAAAAAGGAGGGGAGTTCATCACCACCAAAACACTATTACAAGGAATGTTAGAGGAACTTCTCTAACCCAAAAATAAATAAATAAATAAAAGTATGAATAATATGATGCCAATAATTACATATTTATCAACAATTACTTTAAATATAAATGGATTAAATGCTCCAATCAAAAGAAGAGTGGCTGAATGGATAAGAAAACTAAACCCTTACATATGCTCCCTACAATAGAGTCACTTTTGATCAAAAGACACACACAGGCTGAAAGTAAAGGGATGGAAAAAGATATTTCATGAAAATGGAAACAAACAGATGAAAAACCGGGATAGCAATAATTATACCAGAAAAAATAGACTTTAAAGTACAGGCTATAACAAGAGACAAAAAAGGACCCAGTAATCCCACTTCTGGGTATTTATCCAAAGAAACCCAAAACAGTTCTTCGAGGGGACATGTGCGTCCATATGTTCATTGCAGCATTGTTTGCAATGGCCAAGATGTGGTGGCAGCCTGGGTGTCTGTCCATGGAAGAATGAATAAAGAGGAGGTGGTACATATATACAGTGGAATATTGCTTGGCAAGAGAAGGGAATGGGTTTTTGCCATCTGTGGAGGGATGGGTGGACCTATTGTGCTGAGTGCAGTATATCAGATAGAGAAAGACAGATGCAATGTGATTTCACTTATATGTGGAATCTAAAGAACAAAACAAACAAACAAACAAAAATAGAAACAAACTCATAGTTAGAGAGAACCTTTTGATGGTTGTCAGGTGGGAGTGGGGTTGGGAGGGTGGGTACAAAGGAGAAGGGATTAAGAAGTTCAAATTGTTTTCTACAAATTAGTCATGAGGATATAAAGTAAAGCATAGGGAGTAAAGTCAATAATATGGTAATACTATGTATAGTGCCAGGTGGATACTAAACTAGTCAGGGATCACTTCTTAAATTATATATATATATATATATATATATATATATATATATATATATATATATATATATATATATATATATATATATATATATATATGTATATATGTATGTATATATCTGTTCACTGTGCTGTGCACCTGAAATTAATGTAAAATTTTATTGAATGTCAACTGTAATTGAAAAATTAAAAATGGGGGAGAGATGAAGTGGAATAAGAGGTCCACGTTCCCAAGTATAAAACAAATAAGTCATGGGGATGTAATATACAGCATGGGGAATATAGTCAATAATATTGTGATAGCGTGGTACTGTGTCAGATGGTTGCTGGATGGTGATCACTTCTTTCGGTATATAAATGTTAAATAACTAGGATGTACACCTGAAACTAATATAATATAGTATGTTAGCTATATTTTTAATAAAAATCTTAAAGAAAAGGACATTATATGATGATAAAGGTGTCCATCAAGAAGGCATAGAAATACTAAATGTGAATGCACCACCTGACAGTGTATTCACCCCCCCCACTAGTCATTTAGTTGCCATATCACTTATCAGATCCATTGTTGTGGTGTTGTAGTGCTTCTATTCAAGGTAATCCTTATTTTACTTAACAATGGCCCCAAAGTGCAAGAGATTTGATCCGGGCAATTTGGATATGCCAAATTCATGGGATATGGAGTATAGTATAAGGAATAGAGTCAATGGAAGTGTAATAGCTATATATGATGTCAGAGGGGCATTAGATTGGGGGGAGAGGGTTATCACTTTGTGAGGGGTGAAATGTATAACTATTACATTGTTTTGTACACCTGAAACTAATAAAAAAATGAAAAAAAAAAGAAATGAAAGAATACCAAACAAATGGAGACATATGATTATGGATGAAAAGGCTCAATATTGTTAAGATATCATTGTTCCCCAAATTGATAGGAATATGTTACCCCCTATTAGACTATAAATTTTTTGAGGGCAGGAGCAATGTCTAATTTAACCCTGTAGGCTTGTGCATATTAGGCCTTCAGTAAACTTTTGAATTAATTTAGGAAAGCAAGAACATGATCAGTGCTAAGAGACATATATTAGATTCCTATTTTAGTAAAACAATCTCATGATTACATACCCCTGTTTTGTTTTGCTTTTGGTTTCAATTTTTTTTAATTTTTATTAAAGTTATTGGGGTGACATTAGTTAGTAAAATTATAAATGTTTTAAGTGTATATTTCTATAATACATCATCTATATATTGCATTGTGTGTTCACCACCTTACCCTCTTCTCCCAACACTACCCCCTGCTTACCCTCTGGTAACCACTAAACCGTTGTCTGTGTTTGTGAGGTTTTGTTTCTTTGTAAACTGAAAGCAACAAATGAACAAGACAAACAAAGAAACATACCCCTGTTTTTTAAAGAAATGTAATTTATGTTGTTTAATACGATGGAATCATAAACGTGAGGGAATTTACAACATGTAGGCCTAGTAATTTTTCCTTACATTTATGATTAAAAGGTAATTATCTAATCAGTGGAAAACAGCATAATGAATAAGGTATGGAACATAAATTGTAATGGCTGTAGAATTCAATTAGTATTTCTAAGATTTTAGATTTTTCCTGCAATGCAACATAATTCACATCTATAGAGTAATAGCAATTTTCATGTCAAGCTGGTATGAATTTTTCTATATTTCAAAACATATTTTCTTTTATGTTTATGCTCTAAAACAGGAGGTAGAACTAATAATAATATAATGATGGATATTAATAAGTGCTATGAAGAGAAGAAAATCAGGGCAAGGAGCAAGTGAAACGATGTAGGTGTCTTTAAGCCAATCCAAGGTTTTGAGAATAGGCATGGTACCCTGTTAGCTATTCGAACTTCATGCAAAAAGTTCTAATCACCTCCACTGCCAATATTCTGGTCCCGACCATATAGAAATGTAGCCTGAATTCTTTCAATAGCCTCCCAACTGATCTCTATAATTATACTCTTCCTCTCTCTATATATATATAGTTGGTTCACAACACCAAAACCAGTGGCCCTTTTAAAACATAAGTGAGATAGTGTCATTACTTTTGCTTAAAGCCATCCAATGACTTTGCATGTCTGTCAGAGTAAGACTACAAGTTTTCATGGCCCACAAGGTTCTACATGAGTAATCCCTGTCTAGCCTTCAGTTCATCTTCTGTCATGTACCTTCCTGTCCTGGAACTCAGGATGTATTCTTGTCCCAGGACCTACATGAATGCTTTTCTCTCAGTCTATGATTATTTCCACCCCCCAACACACCCCCACCCCCAACTCAAATGCATGGTGCACACTCACAAGTCCTCCATGTCTTCTCAGATGTTATTAACCTCTGAGTCTTTCACTGATTATGCTCTGTAAAATAACAACCCCACCCCCTACTAAAGCACTCTTTAATCACTTTACCTTTATTTATTTTTCTTCATCATATAATGTAAACTGACAATTTTTTTCTTATAAATATTATAAATCCACGTAAGAAATGCTTATTGAACTCTGAGTATGTTTGAGTTCCTGGAAAGGAAAGATAAGAATCAAAAGGAAATATAAGAATATTTCCCAGCTTCTAGTACAATGTCTTACATAGAGTATAATCTGAATTTACCACTATTGTATGCATATCTTGTTTAAGAGGAAACACACACATATACATATATATTATATGCACATGCAAGTGAGTAAGCACACAGTGAAAAGTCCGCGAACTTTATTGTCCGACCGTGTGTGTGTGTGTGTGTGTGTGTGTGTGTGTGTGTGTAATGTATATATTATATATATTCAA